>NW_022741166.1:391951-418314 GCF_011630105.1 Anneissia japonica
TTACAGTCTTCTGCAATCTTGTTTACAAACATCACTGTTGCTGTGCAAATCATGAATGATAGAACAAAATGATAGGCAAGAAACAAAAATCAACACAAATTTAAGAGCAAAAACCAAGATTTAATGAAAGAAAAGTCTTCTGTTTTATTTTGATCACAGATGATATCTGTGTGATAAAATTTTAAATTTGTGTTGATTTTGGTTTCTTGCCGATCATTTGTTCTATCATTCATGATTTGCACAGCAACAGTGATGTTTGTAAACAAGATTGCAGAAGACTGGAAAAACTTCACAAACAATAATAATAATAATAATAATAATAAAAATATCATCATGAAAAAATGACAGGTCTTTACCTGGTAAGACCATCCCAAGTCACCTAGGCTGGACACTGCTTGATTAGATGTGTTGAAGCACTTTTGGTTGCCTGTGAAGTTGTAGTACACGTTGAGGGCATTAGCAACCTGCATCAAGATGGCATCGCTTGAAGCTTCAGTGTCATTCATATTCTTACACACCTCCTGTGAAAAGCAAAATATTTTGTTTAACTACATATTATAATTGAGGGCAATTCTGTGCAGGGAGTCTTAGACTTGCCAATGCTGTATCATCAATCATAAGAATAATAATCATTACAATTTGAGTCCTTAACATCATCCTGGCATTATGTTTTACACGGCCACTGTTCTATATAATCCTAACTCTCATTATCACAATACATAAGAGTTACCAATGTAGAGTTGTCTTCTTCTTGTTCCTCCTCATCACCATCAAAGCCCAATCAATTCAATTTTGTTACACCTTATCATCATCATCATAAAATTCCTATACAATAATAATAATAATAATAATATCCAGTACCGTACTCGCGCGAATAAGCGCCCGGGCGCTTAAAATTTTGTTTGCACTTTTTGAGGGCGCTTATTCAAACGGGGCGCTTATTCGAACAGGGGGGGCTTATCAAAACAGAGTGGAAATTCAGTGGGGCGCTTATGGAAATAGATAAAAATTGAGGGGTTCTTATGAGAACTTATTAAATTCAGGAGGCACATTTTGAATGAAAAACGATTATAAAATGACATCAGGAAACCGCAAATTAGAATGGTGGTGCGGCGGAAAAGATAATCGTCCAGAGAGCATGGCTTGTCATGACAAGAATGTTGTAAGTACAGTATTACATAACAGCAGAATAGCAGATGAAATTAGTGGTGGTGGTTAGCTTGTTAGCCATCAGCCAATTGAGATTAACAGGATGGCATGATCATTGAAGGTTTTCTTGAAAACTCAGATGAGAATGTGTTAGGTGCAAATTGTCGGAAAAGCAGTAGGACTAGGCTATAGAAAAATGTAAGAAGATGAGAGTTGGAAATATACTGTCTGTCCGGGGAGCTCTCATCTGTCCGGGGAGCTCTCATCTGTCCAAGATAAATATCCTCATTTTGGTATTGACTAAAGGAGAATGTGATTCCACTCCACACCTCAAATCATACCAACATTCACAGTCCAGGATTGATTGAATTATTGAGGGGGCGTTTATTCAAATTAGAAGGGGCGCTTATTCAAACGGGGCGCTTAAGTAAATTTTCAAGTTAGGAGGGGCGCTCATTCGTGTGAGTATGGTATATGTATGAGAATATTATGTAAAATGGCCTGACCTTGACTGGCCAGGCAGGAAGTGGTTCTAGAAAGTTTGCTGGGTAAGGATAGTCCACCATTGCTAAGTTAAACCATGTGGCACTGATCCAGCTTTTGACACCACTAACATCCTCTTGGTCTTCAACTTTACTGCAAAGTCTCAACAACTTGGTGAGTTTTGAACGCCCTTCATCTGTTTATCAAAAAAAAGATGTAAAACAAAAATATTATCGCAATTTGCCTATAAATATAATTGATGAAATTAATTCGTCTTCTACCAATAACTGTTTTCTTAGATTTAAATTTTGGTATTCAGAAAAATAAACTTGGAAATTTGTGTTTATTGGCGGTGCACTTTGTCTGTAAAAAATTTAACCTGAAAATATGTTGCATTTACAAATGGGTTTTTAAGAAATTTATTTTGGTTGGCATTCTCATAGTTGATGTTATACCCTTTTTATCCTCCCAGGCTTTCAAAATATAGTCATCCTGAGCTATTTTTGCCATGATTTGATGCAGTGCAGCCTTAGTACTTTAACTTTAAATGTTAGAGAGCTGAATAATGCCATGAAACTACCATGCATAAATATATGAGCACAAGAGGGCAGTGGACTCTGACCTGACTTTGCTAACGTGTTGATGACATCCCATGATCTCTTCACTACCTTGGAGCAGTTTTTACTGGCACTATCAAAATCCTTTGTGACTATTTGATATGGCAATGAGCATACTGTTACATTGGTGAACTGCCAGATAGGAGCTGATGCTGCCATTGCACTGACATAGACAAATGAAAAATAATCAAAAATCATATGACTAATTGTAAATGATTGAATGTACTGTAATTGCCACACCAAAAAAATGTTTTTCAAATATAGACTGGCACTCATAACAGGCATATTCATATTTTAATAAGCAGTGCTGAGCGTTAGTATATTACTTCCAAATTTGCCTTGATGTTTTGTTACATTCAAACAATCATACAATCAATTTTTCAAGGATAATAGTTCAACACATAGTACCATAATATAAACAATTCAATATAATAAATACAAGTCTTGAATAAGCAATGCAATGAAGCTCCCAAAAGTGTTATTAAGCCTTGCAATGAATATTTGCTCATTTACAGTATTTGAGTGGAATGAAGCTGAAGCTTGATGCTTTAAGATGCTTCACTTTCTAAAACTCAAGGTCTCAGGTAGCATAATTCAGGTTAAAAGTTAAAAAATGTCAGGACTTTTCTCAAAACTGTATTAAAACATCTTCAATCCCAGAGCCTTATAAATGAGACAGAGCATCAGGTCCTAAATATCAGATTTCTGGATGAGTTACATTCAGAAAATTAAGCCAGACATGACTCAAACTCAGTGTCAAAGTTTTAATGTATTATTTTCATCCGAACCATAGATTTTAGCCTAGTGGATAAAAAAAATATGAAATTAAATAAAAATGTTCAGATGCATTTTCTTTTTACCCACTTAACTGATGCACCACTTACCCTACAACAATATTAGGATACTTCATCCTGAGCCACGCAGCCAGCATGCCACCATAAGAGCCCCCAAAGGCTACAACTGGGCTGCCACCAGCATCTTTCATTGTGGCCTTCATGTGGCGAATCAAGATGGAGAAGTCGGCCAGAGCTTGCTCTGCTGTCAGGTAGCCTAGCAGTGTTTGATTCTGAA
Source organism: Anneissia japonica (assembly GCF_011630105.1). Taxonomy (NCBI): domain Eukaryota; kingdom Metazoa; phylum Echinodermata; class Crinoidea; order Comatulida; family Comatulidae; genus Anneissia; species Anneissia japonica. The sequence continues at coordinate 395,272 of NW_022741166.1, forward strand.
AAAAACAGAATAAGAAAGAGTGTTATTTGAACACGCCAGAAAGACTCCAAAAGTAATTATTTGGGGATAAGCCTCATCAGGAGTTTTGGTTTAAAATGAGCTTTCTCAACACATCTTAATGTATAATGCTATATACAGATATGTAAAGCTGAGGAAGACAATTAACAAAGTGCTATAGTAAAAAATTCAGAGATTGGTTGAGTTTGTGAAAGGTTTTTGCATGCTTGCAAGAGGTTGTGAGACCTGTTAATTTCCAGAGTCTCGCATGGGACACCTGGGTCCAGACCCTGCTGGTGCATTAAGCTGGGCACTCACTGTGTCGTACAACCATTGTACAACCAAATCCAACATTGCTCCCTGTGACCGCTAAACGGTGTGATGCCGTCTGCTGAGTGTCGATGCCATTCTGAACGGATTGTTATAAAAACGATCCACTGCGTGTTTTCGCATTGCGTTCTTCATAGGATCACATGAGGTGTAGTAAGTGCCTGGCATTACATGAACAGTACAAGAATAGCTATATCTATTCTCTGGCATTTATATGGGTAGGCATGAAGATCATGCTGCATAATTACGTAATAACACTTCTGGGCTAGTACTGCATTATGTGCTTATGAGCATGAAGAGGATTAAGGATAAGGAAGGACTTCTGGGCTAGAGCATGAGTTACCGTGCCTCAATGAGTAGTTTGTGCATAAATCTGTTTATAAGTTACCTTGTAAGACTGGTCACCATATGGCATGGATTTTCCATAGTATCTATGCTCTGCAAACACAATCATGGCATTGAACTCTGGTGCGATGTCCCACATGAAGCCCTAAAGGATTGATTGAATAATACAGTCACTAATTGAATGATTGATTGATGAAAATCAAAAAGCTTTTCATTATATTCACAGAATGAAGAATCAATCAAAAATATTTATATAGCGTCTAATATCAACAAAGTGTTCAGTCCAGTGCTGTCACACATGTTTAGATTGCTCTTGAACACATTCACATTTGGTGAGAAGAAAGGAAACTATGGTGTATAAAACAATAAACAGATTTGACAAACAGTTTGATTTTATTTTTTCATTGAGAATTAATGATGATGATAATGCTGAAAATGATAAGTTGATGATTTGATGATGTGGATGAATGGTTGATGATGGTGGTGCTAATAATAACAATATTAGATGTATAAATATTCTACGAACCGTGTTTTCACTGAACCAGGTGATATCTCCCTCGTTCCCACAGTAGAATAATATTGGCATTCCATAACCTCCCCAATGCTCTGTTGACACCAAATAGCGCTGCTTGAAAACATCATCATTTGCAAAGTTGAAGTGGTCAACCTTGAGGAAAGAAAAAAAAATCAAATTGGTCAATGGTCATGTATTTTTATAATGCCTTCCAGAGTCAAAAACTTCTCAAGAAACTAAAAACAATTAGTTGATGAACAGATGGAACAGCGAAGGGGAGGAGGAAGGTTTTGAGATGACGTCGCTATCACTACTGTGTACACAATTCAATGGCATTATATACTTGCACTTATTTTGTATTCTGCAGCATTTAAAGTACTATACTTCCTGTCATGGGAATACCCAACTTATTGAAAATTGCATAAAAAATAGGTGCGGACAATTTAACCACTATATTGATTGTATTTTCAGACATATTTAATGCAAAATATTGGGGTATTATAGTACAATTGAAAATTAACTTATTTAATTGACATATTAACAAACTCAAATTCATTTTTGGGGGAAAAATTATAACAATGGGTATGTCTGCACTCATCGAAGTTGAGTTTCAGTAAACAACAGTATACTCAAACAAGGTAAGGGCTTTGGTTCTTACTCTGTGAAAATGATGGTAGACCAATGTATCCCTTTGGGAAACCCTTTTAAACATTTCTAACATCTAAACATAGCTTAGGTGTATCTTACAGGCTTTCATAAAACTATTCACCATTATATTATTTACCATTATTGATTATAAAACAGGCATTATTATACACAGTACGCAGGCCAGGCACCACACTTTCCACAGCCCGTGCCGTGCAGCAGCCCAAAAGCCACCTGCAGTGGTTGCTATTTTACTGTGGAATGGCCTTTCTTGGCGTAAATCTATACGCCATTCATTTCCATCAAATACTTACCTTTTGTTCAAAATAATATGTATCATAATTGTATTTACTAGTCTTTGGTATATTTTCCCCAAGCTTTCTACCAAATAGGACTCCGGAAGCAGGTAAAATAGCAGAATATATCAATATTAAATATATACGACAACACTCCATCCTTGTTGTCGGCTGCCAGGCTGCATGATATGCAAGATCTGTGTGCTGTCTAATTTATCATGTGACATCCAGTCAGGGAAATCCCCATGACGCAATCATGCAAGAAGTTACCAACACCACTGCTTCCGGTGTACGGGTATGCCAGAAACAGGGATGAGATGGGGAAGATAAGAAATGAAGAGGGATAAGAAAAGAATGATGCGGAAAATAGAGATAGGCTTGATGAGTTACTGTACCAATTTATCCCTTAATTTTGTGTAGAATCAGTTGTAAAATATAAACAGATGTGCAAATAACACCTCAGATGCTACTGGTTGTTTATCATCCAAGATTGCACTGCCAGCCAGAATTTCTGAACACAGCCTGAATGAATTCTTGCTCTCTGCCTCTTAGATTCATATTTTTATTAAACATATATTTAAAAAAAAATAAGTTATTGGAGGTCTTAAAGTAATTTAAAAAGAAAAGTTTATTATTGGGAACGGTTATTGAGGGAGTATTTATTCGAGGGAGGCGTATATTTTATGTCTTTTTTTGAGTGTAAAATTCATACGTATCAAATGAACAAAAAACACCCTTAATTTCACTATAAATGTGGAACTGAAACACATAATTACCACCAAAATGTGTTACTGCGTGATCATAAAGACTTATCTTCCCGCCTAGGTTAGAAAAAATGTACTCTACTGGAGTATGTTTTGAGAATGATGTTGCTTCCATTAGTTTTGTTTAGTCATTTATAGGGAAATTTAATCCAAGAAAAAACACACTTCAGGGTGTTTATTCGAGGGAGGCGTTTATTCCAAATGAGGCTCTGGAGGGGTGTTTAATTGAGTAAATACTTAATGTACGTCTATACAAACACCTTTACAAATATATTTACGCTGGCTGATTTTGTATTTTATCTGTAAATATTATCTTTAGTACAATAATTCTGTGGCTTCTGGACTTGGTATATGAACATTAGGCTTAATGGATTATCCTGGCATTCAAGCAACTTTTAAAGAAAAATTAATTTGTACTTTATACTGTATGTACTTTTTCAACTTTTTTACTGTAACATGAACTGCCAAATTCATTTTATTACAATAGATTAAACAATGGTGGACATTTTTTGTATCCACTGTTTATGAAAATCATAAAATGCTCCACTTGAATTAATAAATCAATCATTCAGTATTAAGAACACAATATTTGAGAAGATAACGCATAACTAGGAATACTCCCCCAGGGATGGGCGTAGGTTGCACGTTGTGTATGATTGATTCGGTATCCAATGACCAAAAAAAAATGTGCTGCGAGACTCTGGTAAAGAGTGCTATATAAATGCTAACATATTAAAGATGCAATTTCACACAGGTTGTTTGACCAATAAATCAGTCTTGTATATTAAAAAGGAGGTTTGTTGGTTTCTGCTGATTAGAAAAACAAAACAAAAAACAATGAAATCAGGACTTCATGGTGTTTATTGTTATACAGTATTACAACAAAATTAATCCAAGGTTCTGTAGAAAGTAATAATACATTCATGGTAAACATTAAATAAACTAAAATAATGTAACAATAGGGTGATGGTGTTGATACATCAATGGCAATAAATAATTCAATATTAAATAACACTTTACTTTACAATAAAATAATAATAATAACAAAAAGTTCATTTAAATTTGTAATAACGGCTAAAAAATGATATTTTTATCAATGGCAATTCAATGAAGTAATTAAAATAAAATAAAACTTCTACAATAAAATAATAGTAATAAAAAAATTTGTAATAACTGCTAAAAAATGATTGCAGTTACAGTACTTTTTAAAAATTATAATTAATATATAAAACATTTACTTTTCTATTAATGTACAATATAACTTTCTTTTTTCATTTACAAGTACAAGGACTTTGAAAATACAAGTGCCCTAAACTGTTAAAAAGTACACAAAGTATCCATCAAGTAATGACAGTAATGTAGAAACACCCCTTTCAACTTATAAAAAGCAGAGTTATTATATGTACACAGTACTATGGTGCAAACCAAGCGATACGCTATTTGACCATTTGTACATTTTTAGAAACACTCGGCTGATTGGTTAATATGATTCATTAACAGATCTTTTTGTATGGGCAACCGTAATGGCTAATATACTCTACTCCCTCAGGAGCTCTAGAAACACTTGGCTGATTGATTAATAGATCTTATTTGTATGGCAACCAATGTACTGTACTTCCTCTATTATGCTGCCCTCATCTGAGCTTTCGAGATTACAAGAACTTGTTTACTCCAAGATGACTGCATGCTTGCCACTATGTTATAATTTGGCTGGAGTAGTGTCAAACTATGGCGGTATGGTAGTAAAATTTTGTTTTCTATGGAAGCCAATGAACTCTTGTATACCCAAAGGTTGATATTTAAACTCAAAAATTCAATATGCTTTAGTATTGTTATCAGAATTCTATGATTGCATATCTGGAAATGATCGCTTTAATGGTTAAGTAAGTTAAAGCTTTGATTTTGAGGATAAAATGCATTTGATTTAGAACTCAAGTGCCCTATATGAAAAACCGACTAAACAATGACATAGAAAGCAGTTTGAAATGATTTTCATTATAGATGTCGGTAGAACCTTGTAGCCTGTGGGTAGTACCTGTACCTAATAGTTTCAGTGTACTCTGCTTCAATATGCCTGGCAGACACTGCCTTGGTCACCAGCAGTAGTTCGGTAATATGTGTTTGTATATTTAACTCCAGAAGTGAAAGAAAAAGACTTAATAACAAACACCAATAAAGTTTTCGAACTGCATAAATAGACATTATATTTTTAAAAAAGCTAAAAAATATTTGAAATTGTGCATAAAATAAAGCCCTTATATTATTATTGGTGCAAACTTGCTTATAATTCTAAATCATATAATGCCAGCATATTTTTAATAGCATTAAAAAAAATAAATAACAGAATATTTAAAAAAAATGAATATATTATAATTGAAATGGAAGGTTACATTAAGCAATGTATTTTAGGGACACTGTATCTTTTAAGAGCTAAAAATTCTAATAAAAAGTATTTGTATTAAAATTTAGCAGAAAACTGCCAATTAACTACAGTATGATTACCTATTACAGCATGATTGTCTCTCAGAGATTGCGATTTCAGTTGGATTATATAGTTAAATTCTTGAAAATTTAAATGTACAAATAATTGCATGTAGTTGTTAATTACTCTGAATATAATTTACAATTTAACATATTCTTTTTTTCAAGTTTTACACATATTAAATTAGGTTTTAACATAGAATCTCTTGAGGTTGAGTGACTGTTCTTTTAATCGTCAAAATCCCAATTAAGATCATCACCGCTACCCCATCCAGCATCATCATCCTGGAAAAAAAAAACAGAACAGGAATTTAAAACCAACTTTTCTGGTACAAAACAGCAGCATAGATAGTAGGTTAGATCTTGTACTGTGTGTGCATTGAGCCATAAAGAACCATATATATATAGACTTTCTCAACTACAACAGTTCTTTTCAGAACTTCAACAATTATGTTATTACTTTGCCATGCAAACCTTCAAACAATACTATATATATATATATATATATATATATATATATATACACACACACACACACACACAGGTTATAATTATATATATAATATACACACACAGGTTATAATATCAAGAAACTGTGTACACTGCTTAAATACTCTCAATGGACCTTCTGGAGTGTCAAATTAACCGATGAACAATCAGAAGAGGACAGGAGCCTTACTGCAGCTAACAATATCCAAGGGTTAGGGCTTAGCAGAACAGTACTTTCACCACCACAACGCTGAAAAACTGGGGCCTAGGTTTATTAGTAACGGCTAAATTAAGATAAAATACAATTCTATTTTCGCGCGTCATACTTTCATCTATCTTTGAGGTGATAGAGATCTTTCTCCCTAATGTTGATTTGGCCACAAAACATGCTTTATAAGTTTTACTAGTAAATGATTTTGATCTTTCATGTTCAAAAATATATTTTTATACATGTGATTTGCCATATCATATTACATTTCCTTATATTTTCTTTATATTTATGATTTATCTGTAAATTTTCTTAGTTAATATTATGAAAGTTTGCTCCTTTGTTCAGCATATGGTCTCAATGTAAAATAGAAGGTTGTGAATTTATTGATTGAGGTGCCTTCTATCAATTTGACGTATAGTACTGCTAAAAATTTATAGATAATTAGTATTTAATTAATAAAAGTGGCTATGGGCTGCTAATACAAAATGGACAGATAAGATGTTCACTTTTTAAACAGTCATACAAGGATGATTATCATTATATGAACCCAAAATGAATGACATCAGATCCTAATTGATTTAATTAAATTAACTAATTAATAAATTAGTATTTTAAAATTCTTACCAGGGTTGCTGTATGTTCCATTTGAAATTTAAACTTTGAATTCTTTTGCTCAGTTGAGGTCTTTTTATCGTCACTTTTATCTTGTGATAAATCAGTTTTTAGTGTTTTTCCAAATGTTGGTTGCATATCAGCAAAGAAATCAAACTCCTGTTGCTCTGGTTTTGGAGTGAAATCCGGCACAGCAAACTCTTGTCCCAGTTCCTGCATTCTCAAAGATTTCTTTTCAGTTTTGGGTTTTGAAACATTTTTACCTGTTTGTAACTTCAGGGCTCCCTTTCTTTCAGTCCTGTTATTAAAATTCTGTGTTGATGAATTTAGTATTGATGTTGGTGAAGATGTGTTGTCAGAAATTGGTTTTTCACAACTATTGTCTTTGGCTTGTTTCATGTAAGCTGTGCTGTTTACTCTATCCTTGTGGCTGTCAAAATTTTGAGCCTTGGAATCGTTATCCATGTCTTCCCAATCAGACCAGTCATTGTCCTCAGTTTCTGAAAGCTTTACGTTGTAACCGGAAGAATCTGAATGATGTGGCGAGGAAACCGTCTCTGTGACGATTTCTGGTGGTTCATCCACTGCAAGAGGGAGGTCTTTATCACTTACAGATTTCCCTAAAGCATCTGCAAAATAAACAGTGAAAATTTGTTAATAAACCATTCCAAAATTGTAAGTTTGATTAAATACTTTTATCAATATTAATGTGTAATATTTTTAACATAATTATTTTATCAGTAAACAGGACCATATCAGTATACATTTTAAGTACTGTGAGGAGATACAGTACATATGTTATCACAAGTGTAAGTAATAACATGATATATATTTAGGCATGATGAGAACCTGCTAAAACAGAATCTGAAACTTACTTTGTTTGTTCAATAACCTCTTCTGTTCTCTTTCCTTCTTTCGTTTTTCATTATTTCTTCTTATTTCATCCCTTTTTCGTTGTCTTTCTTCATCCCTTGCTAGCTTCCTTTTCTCCTCGTCAATACCTTCGTTTTTTGGACTTGCATCGTTAGTCCGGCTGTTTGTGGTCACAATCTTCTCTATGAGTGGTAGCCCTATGACGCCACTTACTGCAGTCAGGTTCCCAACTTGATTTTGTTGCAACATTCCATTTTCCTTTTTGGTATGGAACTAGAAAAAAAGCAATATAACACATGTTATGTGACAAACAAATGTGATATGCCCATATTTAGGTGTAAAATGACACCATCATGCCCATAAATGTGAACATCAAACAGATTTGTCATAAAAAATTTAATAGTGCTAAAGTTAACTATGGATATGCTCTCAGGATATGGAAGTACCATAGCACATTCTGTGAAACAAGTTGTGACACATGTGTGTGCTAAACCATGGAGCAAGTAATTTTCTTCAGTCCATCACTACTAGACATTATATTATCAGTAGTGGGTATTATCAAGCATTAATTCTTTGTTTGGAATCCTTAATATTTTATATATTTCTGATTTTCAAATAATTGTATTCATATGAATGTATGATATAACATGAATTAAAAAGCTTTTCCCTTTATCAAATTACATTTTAATTATCACTTTCTCTATTTAAAAAAATTATCATTAATTTCTCATCTTTTCATCGCTTTGCATCCCTAATTAAAAATGTGCTTTATAAATTCCATAATTATCATTATTATTATGGTGACAACACAAAAATGCAATACAGAAATTATCCAAAAAAGTGTTAATTACCTTTGGTCGCCTCTCCACAAAATATTTATACCTTTCTCCTCCAACGACAATTTCAGCTCCTAAAATTGGTACAACATTTGCCAAAGCATGGAATGTGGCTGACACAATCTCATCATTTGTATCTTTAAGACCAACCAGTAGCTAATAGGAGTAAACCCAGCAGAATTATCAATTATTATAAAGTAACAAGATATAATTTAAAAAAAAAAGCTCTGAAATTTGTATCACAAATACAGAAATATACAATCTGATTCCATTACACAAATTCCCAAATGATTCAGTTAAATAGTTGAACACCTTAAAAAGCATGGAGAAAGAGATATGTGATTGCCTTATTGTCATATAAATTTATTTCTTCCATGCTTCTACATACCTGAATAAGTATTTTGGACCTAAGCAGGTGGTTATCAAAGAGGTGAACATATGATGAAAAGTGGCGTAGTAGAACACAGCGTACATGGGAGTCACGCAGTTGGAATGCGTCGCTCAATAGAGGGAGCAGATGCTCCTTGAACAGCTCTTCATGAATAATGGGACACACGTCTGGGTTGAACACAGATGGTTGGCAATCTGAAAATAAAATAAAGGTTTTGCTGTTACGATATTTGAGTAATTATATTGCGCTGGTAAAATCTTGAAGTCTAGGCTTCAATAAGGGTATATAGAATGTCAGATATTTCTTCCATAATATTCATTCTAGATCATTGTGGGCTCTTAATTATCAGTTTTGATGATGTATTACATCTAAGAGTACAGAATGGCAAAGTCTAACTTTCCTGATATTGCATGCGCGCAATGAAACAAAAAACATACCTGAATAAAATATACATAAAATATAATATAAATACAAACACAGTACTACAACGATATAGGGGACACCCTATTATAATTCAAATAGAATTTAAAATGATAAAAAAGACTTTCGTGTGTACATCATCTCTTTTCAAGGTCACCCTTTAGTTCATGGTAGTACTTTTCAAGATAGGATTACGTTTCAAGGAAACCCCAGCAGTCAGACCTCTTGCTATTATGTACTCTTTGATTACGTTAATTAAATATAGCATAAACATTTTTAAAATCAATAAAATGAAACAACATACAACTACAAAAAGAGTAAAGAATGGAAATACTTACCACTCTTGGGAGTAAGCAGGTGCACAAACAACTTATCTACGGCAACCGGCTCGGCCATAACAAAGCTAGATAACAGCATAGGAGCTAGTCTAACGGCTACCAACTTAGCAGGCAGTCTATGCAGACGATGGGCTAGGTCTTCAAAAAATATATCCTTTTCTTGTTCTGATTTTAGTGTCAGGTGGTTCAAGAAGTTAATAATCTCCAGAAAGTCATTCCTATAAAAATAAGTCAATTCAATATTAATAATAATAATAGATTTTTACAGTTTTATCAATTTTTATTCAATTTTAAAAATGCAATTGATTTTAAATTGGAATTTTTAGCATTTCAATCATAATGTTTTATGACTGATGTTTCCTTTTAAATAAAATTTTGTTTTAAATGTTTCTCAATATTTATATTTAATTTGTCTAGTTACTTGTAAATCTTGTTCATTTGTAAAGAGCACAAAGAATATAAAGAATTATTTTACCTTTTTGTGTTGTCTTTAGTGTTAGCATTAGTGTCTTGGTTGTTTTTAGGTATAACTTTGTATGTATGAAATAATAAATTCAATCAATCAATGAACTTTTCTATTAGTAATAGTAGTAGTAACAACGACAATCATAACAATAATAATAATAAACAAAAACTAAACATAATAATTGGAAAAAAAAAAAACTCAATCCCACACAACTTTCTTTACCTAAATATATGATCTTGTAATAATGTCCTTAGTTGAGGGCGGTTTTTAGGTTCTGGATCAATAAAAGCAGAGAGTCTTTCCACAAATGAACTTGTAATGTCACCTAGCAAAGACAATAGAGACGACAAGTATGTAATTAATTACATTTAATAGGCATTTTGTTCGCTATAATAGTGCAACTAAGTTTCAAAGATAAATATAAAATAAGAAAATGCACATAAAAGGCAATTCAAAACACAACTCTAGTTCTCAGGCCTTATAAAACAATCTTGATCACAAAGAGCAAAGCGTATTAGCTATCAAATATAAACTAAAAAGAAAATTTAAAAAAAAGAGAATAGTGAAAATTTGTTTTAAATAGAATGAAGAAAATGAAAGATTGTGGAATGTATAAACAGAATGCTTATAGAAAACATACGATAATTAAGGTTATAAAAAATTAATAGAAGGAGAAAAACAAAAATAAATGAATAAAAAATATGTATTACCTTCTATAGTGAATGTAATGAAATTAAGGGAAATGTGCAATTTTCTCGTTAAAAAAAAACTATATTTATGAAATGCAATTAATTTTTCTTTTAATGTTATATAAATAACGGTACAGTATATTGTATATATGAGTGAAAATGTTAACAATAAAAACCGTGAAAAAAGGAGGGCAAATAAAAAAAACCACACCTAAAAAAAAGCATATTAGCTATTGAATCTACTGGATAAATTGTTGCCAAACATGTTTTAAGTAAAATTTGTATTGTGTAATTACCTAGTTCTTCCAAGTACTGTAGAAGTTGTTCTGCTAAAATACCAAAAGCATATGCATCTCTGGCATGGCCTACTGACGGGGCATTGGATGTCAGGGCATCTTCATTTTCTTCTGGTGGGATTGCCTCGGAGTGGCGCAATGGCCTGCTGTCCTTCAAAAACTAATTGGAAAAAAGTGTGCAATTTATTTCCTTTTTGTTGCTTTCATCACAATATAAAAGATTACCTATTATAATTTAATTGAAATCATATTACTAGTTGTATAAAAATTTTTAAAAAGTTCTCAACAAATACAAATAAAATATTAATCTGAAAATCAATACAAAGTTAAAAATAAAATATAAGAATAAGCTTACTGATGTACAGTAGGATATTCCATATAATAATAATATTATTTTATCACTAATATTATTATTCTTATTTATCTTTTAATAATAATAATAATAATAATAATAATAATAATAATAATAATAACAATAATAATAGTGAAAATAAACTTAACTAAAAGAATAGTAATAATAATAATTATTATCAGTTTTGCTACCTGTACTGTTGCATCTTCAAACTTGCATAGGTGTTCCATTCCACCAAGCCTCCAGCCTCCATCTTGGCTACTTACATAAATAGATGCTGTACACACATTGTTATGAGATACACCTCCCTATAACAAAAAAAATTACAAAATGAAATAAGGAAAAGCTACAAGACCAAGTTAAAGACCAATATTCACATGCCTGAAATATCAAACCAAAATAGAGCAACAGTAATTGACAATGAAAGAATCCATATGATAGATAACAATGGCACAAGGTCAAAGGTTTCAGTATGTTGCAAGATGCAATAATATTATTTATACGATTAATACTGACTCTGGATTTCTGTCCATTAGAAATTTTTGAAAATTAAATCCAAAATTTTGCTTATTTTTATAAATTTTAAAGTCAAGCTTTGACTTTTTTAATTGAAATTTAGAAAAAGAAACTACAGTATTTCCACTGGCAATTGACACAAATATGACACTATTCCTTATTATTTACATTATACGGTGTATTGTATATATATATTCTAAATTGACTAGTAATAAACTTTAAGTAAAAAGTATAACTTTAAATAAAAGTAGGTAAATCAGTGATTGTATTGATCTTTGGACTCAATTGCAAGTTAGTTACCTCAGCTAAAGTCAATATTCTATACTTTTCTGCAATAATCTATTAACATATTAATAATAGGTATTGCATGTTGCTGGTGGTACTGTAGAGGATGGGGATTTTATAGTACTTCATTTTTATACAGTACTTGCAAGTAAGCAACCATTTTGCATTACAAAAGAATTTAAACAGTATGTATAATTGTTATTGTCGTGATGGAATAATAGACAATAACTGGATTTGTATGTATGTATATTAGAATGATTTTTAAAAACACTAAATAATTGAAAATGAAATGTAAATCACCATCAATTAGTTTAAAGGACACCCACATAACTGATTTTTATGAGCTTTTTAAGATTAACAAGGAAGGGCCTCCAAGATATTTTGGACAGCTGGTTAATGCTACTGAGAGATGCTTTAATAAAGTGATTTGCTTTTGTCAGTCTGCTTACATGAGGCAATCTTAATTATTGTTTTCTTGAATTCATTTGTCTAACTGTAAAGACAAACTAACTGAAATGCTGATGATAGTTGTAACTGAAGAATGTGTTAAATCTAATTAAAGATACTATCTCATAGTAAACAAAATAAAAATTTATTGAATTACTTATTCAAAAGGATCAATATACTTATCAAAGAAAAAAGTGGAAAATTCAGTTTCCGAAAACATACAAACTTTTAAATGTTAAGAATAATTACTTATATACAAAGTAACCATTTAAATTAATTTTTATTAGCTAAGTATGACAAAACTTTGTTACGTAACCTTTACATGAAACTTACCCTGGTATGCAGAAAACTTAGTGCCTCGATGACATTGAACATTCCAACACATATCTCTTCTGAGCTGAGATTTTCTAGCACTAAGTCTAATGGTTTGACTTGCTCAGTGATTAAGTATGTGCCTTCCACATTATTACACGATGCAAAGAATTTTAAAATTGTTGGATGCCGCAACACCTTGAGTTGCTAAAATGGTACAAATATAAGAAAAGAATATTGAAGATGGTGACAAATTTAAGATGTGAAAAAGAGTGCTAAGAATGATCAAAAATATAATATGTATAAGTAATAATTTATAATTATCAGACTTGTATATATTTCATTAATAATCTAATTAAAAAAAAATAATTATTAATGTATATAGACTATATCCATTTTAGAATCCAAATTACTTGTATGATCATTGAATAGATAGGCCTAAAGTTGGTGTTTATAATGTGGTGTTTGATGTTTTGTTTTATATATTTTTTATATTTGTTCATAATGTAAACTCAAAAGTATTTCAATCTTTCTTGCATTTTGAGTATTTTATACCCAATAACAAATAAATATATGATTAGAGATATTGAGGTAATGAAGACCTAGTTGACATTGAACAAGATGAGGAATACATTATATAGTAACTAGCCTGTCATAGTTATTTAAATATTAGGTTATATTTAACATCTATTGTTAAATAAAAATTAACTAACCTATACAGTACCTAACTGAGCTAGCTAGGGCCTAGTAGTAGTACCCTGACAGATCTACTGTAGAAGGCCTAGTAATTTGTTTCGCTGTGGCTAGAGATACGGTACCGTATTTCTACTTCAATTTGCAAAAGGTAAGGTAAATGGCATAAATGTCACCATCACCCAATGATGAGCCAGAAGGTGTGTGACGTCATCATTCAAGACTGGCATTGCAGATCACCCACGATGAGCGGTGAAATGCGAAATGATGTACTGGGTAAATTAGAACATTAAAAAGTACAAAATACTGTACTTAGTAACTGTCATCGATAAATAGGGTATGGTTATACTAGTAGTACTTATTCGCAAGTCACACCGCTCACCTCACACTGTGCACTGTGGGCGATCTGCAATGCCGGTCTTGAAAGATGACGTCACACACATTCTGGCCCTTCATTGGGTGATGGTGATGTAATGCCATTTGCCGTACCTTTAGCAAATTGAAGTAGATATATGGTACCGTATCTCTAGCCATGACAAATTTATTTATTATTCAATAATACAGCCTAGACCTAGGCAGCTTGAAGAAAGCCTAACTAGCTAGGCCCTAGACCTTCTTTATTATTTGATATTATAATTAATTAAATATTAGTCTACACTTAGGCCTAGGCCTAGTTACAGTAATAAATAATTGTATTTTTAATGTCATAATCAGGGTTTAAGCTGGCAAAAAAACAATATTTAGCAATTTGGCAAATTCAGTATGAAAATAATTAGCCAAAGCAAAGAGAAATTTGCATTAGCCGAAACAAGAGAATAAAAGGAATTACAGCTTAATTCCATTAGCTATTTGGCTAATTTGGAATGAAAATATTTAGCCAAATTCAGCTTTATATTATGATTTGGCTAATGACAGCTTAAACACTGATAATAATAAATAGGCTAGGCCTACCTATCCTAGGCCTTTAGGCTATTTTTATTCTATTGATTTGATGCTCATATATAATATATATAATATATAAATTTGGGTTTGATACCAATTTCAACAACCAAAATTATTTGCTCAAATAAAATAATAATATTAAGGCAAAAAACCTTACCTTAGCAGCATTTTGTAGCCTAGTGTCCTGAGATTTCTTGTCCCCTTTGTGAACGAACACGGATACCTGCGAACCATCATCTCGACGGGCTGGGTGTATGACCCAGTCCTGTTGACGTGAGTGAGCAGGCGATTCTAGAGGATCGTCTAATTTGCAGCCTTTTAATACACTTCCTTCAGCCCCCATTGATTGAAGGCATATACACCAAACTTACTATTTATCTTATCAATAATTACAATAGTTATGTCGATCTTCAGTGTAGATTTAATTTATATTACAGATCAATTTCCTGTGATGTGTTATATTGGAAAGACAACTGCATTCATTGAAGTGTGCTGCTGTAGCAGTTCAAAGAGCATAGGTCGTATTTAGTCTCCAAAATACAGCTGTTTGAAAAAATAGAATAGTGCCTGGAAATAAACAACTAAGTGACAACAACAGTGATCACTGATTGATGCACATGTATTTGTTGATGAGTGTTTTAAAGCACAATATCTGCTAAATAGTAAATTCCTTTTATGTTTGCTTTTTACTGGGTGAGTTACTATTCATTTGTGAACGTGAATCACTCTTTCAATTGCTCAATGACGTATCCTAACAAATGTTTCCAGTTGCCCAAAATAGTGTTAGTAAACTTCATGTTGGCCTCTATCTAGGAAGAGATAGGTAGGCATTTCAAAAAGGGGATGGGGTGGGTTGGGTTTAATACTTTGCACTGAAATATGAGGAACAAGGATCAAGTTTATTTAATAATATAATATATGAATATTATCAATTGTTTTAGTTCAAGCATCTAATTATGTTACCATATAGACCTATATAGGCTATACTACTACTATCTAGGCTATCAAAAAAATAACATTTTCTCTTCATACCATGAATAGATGACAAATTTCTCTGATGGATTTGCTACCGAAAAGCAGTAGTGAGTTTCAGTCTGTAGATTATTGGGACAAGTTCTTCAAGAAGCGTGGTGGAGCTGCATTTGAGTGGCAAGTATTGATTGGCTGAATGACAGATTGATGGACTTAAAAAATATTCTTATGTTGTTTTAGATTTTTCTGCTATTATTTTGTGTGCTTTTCCCATTGTTTTTGTACTGACTGTATTTTCTATCCCAATTTCCTATAGTTTTTGCACATATATTTCATTTTCCCCCAGCACTTTAGTCATTCACCGCTGGGTACATAAACTCGTCATGGAGTAATATGAGGAGGATCACGTCTTCAATTTTGGAAGAATTAAGGTCTGACAACCATCTGAAAAATTTGTGTGGCAAAGAACTAGGCTAGGAAAAGCCACAGAATGTTGTTATGATATTGTTATTTTGTGGTCATCTTTTTAAATTTTAAAATATTGATATGTTTTATTTACATTTTAAATTTTTGTTTATTGAAGGTATGGTGAATATGGAGATTTGTGTGGAATTCTGCACAAGTACAGTAAATGCACTGATGATGTCCTTATGGTAGGATGTGGAAACTCAGTGCTTAGCGAGGACCTGTACGATGTTGGCTACCACCAGCTGGTGAATATTGATATTAGTGCGGTAGTTATCAAACACATGACGACAAAGAATGCAGAGAAAAGACCAGAGATGAAGTTCATTGAGATGGATGTACAGAAGGTAGACAGGAGATGACATCACATGCTTATTGTATCGTAGTTATGGAATATTTTTGGTTTATAATAAAAAAAGAGAGCAGTCGGCTAACTGGTGGTAGCCACTACATGTGTGCTGAACCATGGGAATTTGTTGGTACCTGGTTAAATTCCATTGGCTGCTCTTGCGTTTCATTTGGTGGGCTGAAATACAAGTATAAAAATCATGCGCACTGTCTTTGGATTGAGATGTTCAAGTCGTTGATCTTGTGTGCATTATGGCTCATGTGCACGTTAAAAAATTCAGTACATTCTTTAGAGTAGGAGATTGTCTCCTGGTGTACTGCCCAATCACCACTAGAACGACCCCACTGGAAATAATTCTTTAAAATTCAGATGGATTGATTGTCCCGGGACTTATTTTCAGGGCTTTGTAAGACAAATAACATAAGCAGAATAAATGCATGTGGAATAAATAAGAAGTTCCAAGCTTATTTTATTTTTACAGATGACGTTTGAAAACGAACATTTCAATGTAGTAATGGATAAAGGAACGCTAGACGCCATAATGTCCGATTCAGAGCCTGCCACTGTAAAGAGTGTCCAATACATGTTTTCTGAGATTGATCGTGTGGTGAAGTATGGAGGGCGCTACATATGCATTTCA
Source organism: Anneissia japonica (assembly GCF_011630105.1). Taxonomy (NCBI): domain Eukaryota; kingdom Metazoa; phylum Echinodermata; class Crinoidea; order Comatulida; family Comatulidae; genus Anneissia; species Anneissia japonica. The sequence goes on from NW_022741166.1 coordinate 412,238, forward strand.
CTGGCACAGCAACATATAGCAAAGGAACTAGTCACATGGTTTACTAGCAAGTGAGTATCAACATAGTATTTTCAGATATTTCAGATAATAAGAGGCCAAAGACAGGACAAGATATCTGTTTCCATAGAATTTACATATTCTTTTTGAAAATAAATTGTATAAAAGAGTGTACTCTATTTAAAAAATTGTATTATCACCTCCATAACATAATTGTTTTCCCTATTTACTACTTAGATTTTGGCTGGTGCGTGTACACAAAGTGATCAGAGAGAGTGGTTCCGAGAAGAAATCTGACTTTGCTCTCCCTGTCTTTGTTTTTGTGTGCACTAAATTCAAACCAATCATGGCAAGCAAGGTAAATGAAAATTGAATAAATATATCACTAATCAAGGGAACCATAATAGACTGGTTTAGTGTTAAATCCTTTATTACCTCTGGTATTTAAATCAGTGGCTAATCTAAAGGGAAGGGGCCCCAGCCAGCCTACCCTTAAATTATTTGAAATTTTTTTTTAAAATGGAGATAAAAAGAAAATTATATTCAGATTTTAAGTCTGAGAGTGCCTTTTTTCCAGGCATCTGGAGGTGCCATAATCGTAAATTTTCTTAGCTCAGCCCCAACCACAGTGGGGTTTGGGTGGTATAGACCCTCCATCTGTAAAAGTCTTTTCCCTGGGTCCCCTCTATTTTAAATTCCTGGATCCACCACTGTGAATACAGACTGTATACTGCAAAAGCCAAGTACCATACAGTATATTGTAGTTGTAATCCTGTGATATGTCAAAGTCATTCATACCTTATATATATCTTTCATATTCCTGAGAAGAGAGAAATGTAGAAGTGTCTTTAGACCAATGAATGTGAAAAGCATTGTATTGTACTTTAAATCACAACCATTAATTAGGAAGTCCAAGACTACTGATGTGCTACATTTGGTATTATGTGACTACCTACCTTCTATGCAGTAATACATTGTCTTTAACATGTTAGTTATTATATTTACCATCAGGCTCCACTTCCATTAGATGTCTTCTTCACCAAGAATTCTAGTAATCTACGTTTGGAATCAGCTGAGGCTGTGGTAGCTGCTATCAAAGCGCAACAAGATTATCATGTGCTCAGCCACTCACTACAAACAAGGTGAGAAGAAAAAAAGTTTATTACCCCAAATCCCCCACCCCATCTTGTCTTGTATGCAGGCTTGTTCTGCTTGAATAAGTATACTCTAGGTCAAAATGTACTCTACTAAAATTACTAGACTATAGAGATTTCAAAGTTGCTTAAAATATCTTGAAAACCTATGCTTTATTAAAGATATTAGAATTATTAATTAATAAATTTAAGTTTTATAAGTTTGCATTGTCAAATTCTTGACGGTCCAACTAGACAACTCATGGAGTATACCAATGTCAAACATTCAAAAGCCTGAATTGGTATACATTATCTGCTGAGTGTGCCAAGCAATTCTCTTTGTGTATATGCCCTGTGTGATATTATATTTTTCTCTCAGGTCTGTGGATGAAGAACAGTTGTCTTTCCAATTATTTAATGCAAATAAACCAACAACTCCACGTTTCACTCTCTATGTTGTGGATAGAAAAAGTGTGGTTGCCCCTAGTAACCATTTTGCTGTCTTCATTGTTCCACAAGGAAGGTCAGTAGAAATTCTCTTCACATACATTGGAATATTTGTACGTTATTATTTAGTTAATTTTAATCCAACAGCAGGTACCTTGCTAAATATGAGATAGAAGTGATGCTTTTTTATAAACAGAGAGAACAGCATGGATTTTTTTTTTACATTCTCAGGGAGGTTGAGTGGCTGTTCAGTAACCCAAAGGGACGTCTTCAACTTGCTGAATCTGCCGGATTCAAACGTTTAGTTGTTGTTTTGCTGCATCGAGACAACCAATATGATAGTTTGCAGTCTATCCAAGATGAGCTATCGGGTAATATAATGGAACTCTCACCTGCTGATCTGCCTGGAAACACCAAGGTAAAGTACACTTGGTGTCATGAACCACTCTACTACAAGTTATGTTTCATCGAAAAGAAATCTCCTCACTGTTAGAATGCACCTACCATGTCTGTGTGAGTTACACACTGATGTGATAGGTCTGCATCAGTGATAGTTGCGCCATAAAATAGTAAACATGTTTAATATTCTCACAACCACCTGAAGACTGCTCCTGACAATAAATCATGTCAGGCTGCGTTTACAATGCTGTCTGAGTTGGCTTTTATGCTTATGATAATTAAAACCTGTTGCACTCAAAACAGAATAAACATCTATAATGTAAAACTAATAAATATGCAGTAATGAGCTCCTTAAACAGGCCTAATATAAATATCTTTAACTTTTTATCATTCGAGGTACCATTCCTATCCATCGGGAATGACATCGGGAAGAGAACGATAGTACAGAGTGGCACCAGTGAACTGAGCGGAGACTTTGTTGTGGAAGATGTGCAAGTGCAGGGGGAAAATCCTGTCAGACGACTCATATTCATGAAGACACAACATCACATCCAATCAGAATCTAAACTGAAGACAGGTAAATAGGGTGATGCATTTATAGTAGCACAGTATCTAATGCTCTATACATGTACAGTTACGTTTTTTTTTTAACTTGGTTTAAGAAAGAACATTTTTATTTTATGTGTGAATAGGATTACAAGTACACAGTAAAAATTTATTTGTGAATTAAAATAAACTTTGAATGTTGTGTTTTATAGTTTCAGTCAGAGGAAAGGGTGGCAAAAGAACATCTAAACTAGTTGTTGATAGGAACTACGTTAGCTTTGAAAACCACAAAGCAATAATTGCTGGCCTAGCTTTGATTCCGAACTTTGATCGACTAATACGTACGTATCAACTTTTATACTCTCTTCACACATGTACTACCTTTTATACTCTGTTCACACACGTTTTAACTTTTATATTCTTTTCACACATGTATTAACTGTTATACTCTGTTCACACATGTATTAATGTTTATACTCTGTTCACACATGTATCAACTTTTATACTCTGTTCACATATGTATCAACTTAGTATACTCTGTTCACACACATATCAACTTATTATAGTCTGTTCACACATGTATTAAGGGGTTGTTCATAATTATCAACATTTTCGCAAGTCTACAAACAGTACTCTTTTTTAGTACTACCTCCCTCCTTCCCGTATGAAAGTGTACATGAAAAATGTTGATTTTGCAAAATTATTCTTTAAATAAAGTACTGTACCATGGTCATGAAAATCTATTATTTTAAATATTACATGTTATTTTGAATTAACATTTTCATGCATGCAAATGTGTACAAAATGTTGATAATTGTGAATAACCCCTAACTGTTATACTCTGTTCACAATTTAGTGTGGTTTACCCATATGACGATAGTAATGTCATATCACACCATATATGGACAAATCACATAGGTTGTAGTGAATTTAAGTGATTTTTATATTCTCCTTTTAATTTTAATTATGTTATGCATCTGTTTTTTACTGTACTTTTTTGTGCCATTTAAAATTTTAATGAATACAAGATTTTTGTATTTGTATTTTGAACATGCTAATGGAAGTTCCTTTATATTCATAGAATCAGCTTGGAAATTTCTCCTGATTGGTTTAGGAGGTGGAAGCCTACCAGTAATTTTGCATTCGATGTTCCAAACAGTAAGTTATCTAGGCTTTGTATAGATAAATTAATCAACATCAATTGATCAATTGGTCGATTGATTGATGGACTCGCCAATCAAGTAAAAAGGTTTGTAAATAGTTTATGAGCTCCCCATTAAAATTCATAATTATTCTATTTTAGGTGGATTTAGATGTGGTAGAATTGGACCCTACAATTATCAAAGTTGCCAAAGAAAATTTTGGTGTGGCCCCTGATAAACGACTGAAACTGCTTGAAGGGGACGGTATTAAGTTCATTGAGGACAGGTCAGACATGGGTAAGTGGTAATTTTAAAGGGTTTGATTCCCACTATGTTTGAATGAATGAACCAATTTCTAGATATTATTTTATTGAGAATAAAATTTTTCCTTAAACAATAGGGAAGTCCAAGGCATTATACCCCATTCCATAACTTGGTAGGTAAAGCAACAAAAAAAAATTATTATTCTTGGATTGGAATTTTAATTGGGATCCTAAATTATACTTCACTGATAGTTGTTTCTTAAATTGAATATATTGCTTATATTTTCAAACTACAGAAAAGAACACAAATATCGTCGCTCACATCACGAACTAACACAAGTAAATTCAATTGTGTTAGTTTGTGAAATCAAAAAAGCCTATCAAAATACGCGCTGTTGTCGTTAAGGACTTTTTGTGTGGTAAAGAATACAAAATTGCTTGACAACCAATACGCGCTCGTTTTGACGCGCTACTGTGATTTCACGAACTAACACAATCTACTTTGATTGTGTTAGTTTGTGATGTGAGCGACGATATACAGTACATACCCTGTATATTCAAATTAATTTTCAGGTGGTAATTTATACGATGTTATCTGCTTTGACGTGGACAGTAAAGATACAGGCGTTGGTATGACGTGTCCACCTAAGGAATTTCTCGAAAAAACTCTTCTATTGAAAGTTCAATCTTTGTTGAAACCAAAAGGTAATTGGGTTACATAATATGTACTTCAAGAATATTAGTAAAAGTATAGCCATATTTCTATGTCATAGCATTTCAAAATCTGGCAGCTGTTTATTAAATTTCAACACAGGTCAAATTTTTAAAAATACATATATTTTCCCTTCTAACAGGTCTGTTTGCATTAGTTTTCGGCTGTCGAGAAGATAACTTGAAAGCATCATCATTAGTCAAAATTAAAGAAGTCTTCCCCGTCGTGATCATGAAACCTATAGAAGGGGAGGTGAACTGTGTTGTTTACGCATCGTGTAACACAGACGAAGACATATGGAAGGAGACGCAAAAAGAGCACTTACCGCCAGCAGTTCGCTTGCTTCAGAGTAAAGTGAAGAAATTGAGTAGCGAAGAGTTTGATGTTGCAGAAATGTTCTCAGAAATGAGAATACAATGAAGAACTCAAATGGTGCTATCTAACTTATATAGAACAATTATATTATACTAAGAACAAATGTTGCTGGTGTTGCTCCATTTTCTTGAACATTGAATCTTGTTTCAAGAAGGCAGAAAAATAAAGTTATATCAGTACAATTATATATATATATATATATATATACTGTCTCTTATACACATTCAGCTGAAGTGCGAGTAAAGAGTGCTTTGGAATGCATTTTAAAAGGAACAAGAGTCATGGGTAGGATAGCAAAGGGATTTTTGGATATGAATATGGGCCTCCTGTGCTGATACTGATGATCATAATATGACTTATTAATAGTAATATCAGGAATTCAGAAAATCTAAAAATCCAACTCATGGACTGTCTGAGAGAATTTGGAATATTATGAAGGTCACCAATGGTTCAGGATCTAGAAGCAGTTTTACCCCAGTCATTTTAAGAAAGGAAGTTTTTAAACCATTTGTACCATGCTTTTTGAGGGTCCCAGATTGATGGATTAATATCTTAAATACATTGTAAAATCTTGTTCTCTCATTGTCAATAATAAATGTTTGGCTAAAGGAATGAAAGGAAATCTTGTTCTCTCATTATCAATAATAAATGTTTGGCTAAAGGAATGAAAGGAAATCTTGTTCTCTCATTATCAATAATAAATGTTTGGCTAAAGGAATGAAAGAAAGAATGCATGGATGAAACAAGTGGTGTAGCATGACAGAATGTCACCACTTTACAGCATTACAGTAAGGCATGCCTTCTGAACATAAAATAGAGAACTATAAATACATTATTTATTCGAGGGAGGCGTTTATTATTTTTTTTGGGGTGTAAAATGGATACGTATATACTCAAATAAACGTCTGTTAATCCCACTGTAAATGTGAAACCAAAACACATATAATTACCGAGAAAATGGGTTATTGCGTGATGACTTACTGATCCCAACCAGGTTAGAAAAAATGTAATTCTGCTGGAGTAGAACATTAATAGCATGTGTTGAGAATGACGTTACTGCCAT
>NW_022741166.1:418335-438258 GCF_011630105.1 Anneissia japonica
TGGGGGGGGGGGGGGGGGGGGGGGGGGGGGCATATGTTTGAGGGAGGCGTTATTTCAAATGAGGCTCTAGAGATGGCGTTAAAATAAAACATTCAAATAAATAAGGTATAACAGTAAACAAGGTCGGGGGAGGGGGTGGGGTGGGGTTGAGTGCTCAAATGGAAAACCCAAACATTTACAGTTACATCAGCACTTTTTTTTTTATTGTGAAAGAGTACTTGCTTAGAGTGATTCTACCTCTATCAGAGGTCTGACTGCTTGGTGGTATTACAGCCTAATCATCTATGGACTTTATACGCTTTGTCTTGGAGGTTGTGCAGGACCCGGCCAGTTTAGGGTTCTATTAAACCATTATACAGATTCAATTTATCATACCCTATATCCTCGCGTATAAGACAAGGCTTAAAATAGCAAATTACGATCGAAAAACAGGTCTTATATGCGCAACTTAAAATAATTTTTGAGTTTGTCTTTATGTGCGGACCATCTGTAACACACAAATTTACTACAACTGAAATGAAGCTACTGTTAGTATGAATGAGCAAAATTTTAAATGTGCGAAATTAAGATTACGATGAACATTTAAAAGCCTATAAAATGGTATTATTTGGAAGATTGGCCCCACATTTGGTTCCGTTTTTAGCCAGCTAGATGCAGTATCAAAAGTAGCAAAATGAGGAATATTGATGATGAAACAAGTGGGGGCGTCCTATACACCCAACATACAAAAATCGTCCACAAATCTTCTCAAACTTACACACGGGTAGCCTTATACACAAGTATATATGGTAATATATATATATATATATATACAATATACTAAAGCTAAATGAAATACTTTGAAGATTAACACATAGGTACTAAATCTTGCAGTTTTATTCAGTTATTAGCAAGTACTGTATATTCATTCCCATGTAAGCAGCTGATACAAATATACAGTATACCATTGCACAAAACATCAAGAAAAGTTCAACAAACAACACACCAATCTTAAAAATAGATGCAGATAACAAATATAAAAGCTTCCAAAGCAAAACAAACAGAAATATAATTTCTGCTTTTAAGTAGTAAATAACATTTGATAGTTTAATATTACATTATCTATTGCTTGTGTCTTTCTGTTTACCAAAAGATGAAGAAAAAAACCAACCTTCAATTGTAAAAAAAAAATCTATCATCTCTATTACTAGAGGTTAAGTATCCATGTTATGACTGCATAAAAGAATACAATTATGAACCCTTTAAGAAATATATATTGATTGCCTATGCAATTTGTACCAATAAGGTGAATGTTAAGTACTGTTTACAAGAAAGACAATTTATCAACAAGGTGTTTATCAAAGATACAATTTTTTTTCAGACAAGGTAGCACAAACATAAATATTGGAAATATGATTTGATCTATAGAAAAAAATTGCGCATAAGTGTAAGGCACCATGCAAAATTTTATATTTGTATAGTTACATAAACTATACATATATTATATAGTTACATAAATAAATATATATATATATATATTTGGTCATTAATGTTGGTATTCATCTATAGCATTATATCTTAAAAGCAAGAAATATATACAATTCAGTTCAACTCTATTTCATTTTATTTTATTTAAGTGGTTTTTTTTCCAAAATTATTAAATTAAAATTTTTTAAGTTGCACTAACAATTTAAACGTTGTATTATTATAATGAATTATAGAAATTAATCCAACATTCTTCTTAATTATATACCTTTTCATTCATATTTCAATCTGAACTTTCGTTCAATATTTAAAGTTTATTCTAAATAGCAAATTAATGGAAAAGCCACTGGTCCAGAATAAATCGCATAACAAATAACATAAAAATACAATAGTTGAACATAATTTGAAGATGGAAAATAAAAAATGTAAGAAAATCATTAATGAGAACTATATCTATGTGGGAGTATTTATAAAACACAGTAATTTGGCTGAAAATCTCAAAGTTCAGAGTTAGGTTAATAGTAAGTTGTTCCAGTTCAAAAATGCTGATAGAATGACCTTTTGCTTGATATGTTTCATTTTTTAACCATAAGGTGTATACATCTGACTTTACAGTGTTTTTACAGATGATGCTTTTGAAAATTATTAATTAATTCTAGTTCTTTTTATTATCCTGCAAAAATAGCAATATAAATTATTTATACTAAAAAGCTACATACAAAAGTGATGTAAAACAATAACAAGAGAAATCACATTGTGGTATATCTCATACCAATGTACATAATATCTTCTTCAATATACCATTTTTTTTTGTAGCTATTACCGATAATTTAATAGAAATTAAGAATCAAAACCAGTACTCACAGAAATTTTGGGCAGGAAAAGAACTAAAAAAATACTGAAAATACAAACAATACTTTTTGAGTATTGATACGTTTCTTTATATATTATTTTCAATATCATACTTTTTTATAAATGAATTATTTTCACAACATTGCAGATGAATTATCAAAGGACGGACAATGTTAATAAGTACAAATTTTAAAAAATTACTGAAATGATATTCAAGGTTTCTATGTATTACAAATTACAGACATAAAAAAGGAATAAATAAGACAGAGAATCTTTAAATGCTACCATCATAGGATGGACAATGTTATTTTTAAGTACAACCTAAAAAAATACTGAAATGATATTTAAAATTTCTATGTATTACAAATTACAGATATAAAAAAGGAATAATTAAGACAGAGTGTAAGCATTTTGATAGCATTTAAAGAGAATCTTTAAATGCTATCAAAATATACTGTTATTTTCTATAGAGGTAGGTGTATTACCAACTTAGAGATGCGTGTCCAATAAATAGGGTACAAATATTTGTTTAGATGACTGCATTAAACTAAAAAAGGATGGAATTTATTTAGTGAAAGTAAAATACTTTGTTATAACAAATATTGCTAACATAAAGTGTGTTCACAAACCAGTTAGTAAAATACACTTTTAACGTTATTATGATTGTCTTGAATGTTCTAAAAAAGGATGACGTATGAAATAGAAAATGCATTGACAAAAACTACAAGATTAAAAATACAGTTATTCTATTATAAAATGATACATCTTCACATGGTTGCATCCAAAAATGTAAATATGAGAGATTGACATAGAAAAGCTTTAAATACTAACAAAATATAGGTTATATAACAAGTATTACCAATATTTTAAAAAGGACGGAGTACATTAAGTAGACAATCTTTAAATACTAACAAAATATACAACGGTGACAACCACTGTGAATACAGTTAAATGGATGCACTTTAAAAAATTACAATGGCTGTTTTGAGGGATCTACAAAAGGACGGTGTATGACATAGAAAATCTGATAAAAACTACAGCTTATAAAAACTATAGGTAATATATAAAATGAAACAATTCGCTGATCTTATAAACGTAATAAACTCATATGCTTTGGAAAACAGTTTTTAAATATGCAAAAATAGCCACAAATGATATTTAAAAGTATTTTACAAAATCAGTTATTTGGTTTTTATAATACTTATAAGTTTATTGGCCTAAAAGGCAATTTTTTCACTGCTGAATTTGTTGGAGTCAGAACGGGCCCCATACCCTTTCTTTTTGATCTGCCTCTGGGTTTGTCATGTCCAAACTTACTATAAGGTCTTTAGTCCTAGAAACAAAGTTGCTGCATTACTACTTCTGCAAGAGTTCCCTTCTTGAAATATTTTTTAAATAATAAATATTTACAATATAAAAATATAAATAATATGGGGTAAGGAATGAACATAAAATGAAATAAAAAAAACAAAAAAAGAGAAAGATATGGGAATTAAACATGTTTGATGTTACAATTCTCTTTAATCTTGATTATGGCTTAGCAAAGTACTGTTTGCCAATGTAGCAGGTTGTTAACCAAAGTTAACCAAATGACCTAGCATCCGTCAATACAAACTCAAGCACTGTTAAATGATTGATAATTTAAATTTATTTATTTACATTACAGGTCTCCCTCCAATTAAAGACCACTTTTGGGACTGGGGTTTCCATAGTCTTTAGCAGCTTTGGTCTCTAATTAGAATAATAAAGATAAAAGAAATTTGTTAATTTGGGACCACAGAAAAGTGGTCTTTAATTGGAGGTGGTTCTACATTAGAGGAGTCTTTCCTTGGAGGGAGAACTGTATTAATCTTTACACCAAACTAACAGCAAAAACTTTTCACAACTTCCAGAAGGGGAAAACATATACAGTAGTATAAAAATGCAATGTAATAGGGATTACTGGTATCTTAAGCAGGGCAAACACTGCGTCTTACAAGTCATAGCGACGATCGGCCGACGAATCAAAATCTGCTCCCTGTAAACGCTAGACGCAGAGACGCCCTCGACTGATTGTCAATGGCTGACTGAACGAACCGTCATTAAAAATGAATCGTTGCACGCCCATTGTCGAGCTCTGTTCTCCCTGGAATCGTGGCGGCTGACGACCATCGGGCCGCAGTGAGTGCTCAGCTTTAACGATCATGAATCTTATTCAAATGAAGTTGAACTATGATTGATTAGATGGGCAGATCCAGTAGAGGGGCTTACCACATAGGCCTACTTATATAATATAATATAATTGTTATACACTATATTTTTTAGGATAATCATAAAAATGATGAGTGTAATGCTAAATGATTAGCAAATCTTGTAAATATATTATGCAACACATAATACATTTATATAATACAACGAAATCTTCCTAGTACATTATATAACTTTATGTAATACTGTTATATAATGTATGTTCACCAAATTCTATTCACATAATATTAAATGAAATGTGTTATATAAAATGTTATATAAATCTTCATTGAATGCCATGAAGGTAATGATGAAAACGCACCCACTCACACGCACATTAAAACATAATCATAACGTTGTCCGCTGTTTTGTGATCATATATGAGGAGGCATCATCAACTGGTGCAGGTTGTTCCTCTTCCTGGTCCAGGAGTGATGCAATGGCTGCGAGATTCTGCTGATGCACCAGATTTCCCGATATCTGGGAAGGACAATTGATGATTGTTTATGAACCAGATCAAGGTTGGCAGCATTTTTCTGACACTATCCTTCATATTAATTAATTTACTTAATGAGGTAATACATTAGATGACGGTATCTTTCTGACTACAGATACACATACACTTTATTATCATTTGTCAGAAACATAGAAATTGGTTTTGCTCCATGATGCAACATCAACAAAGTACAAATGAAAATAACATTGAAAAAATGATTATATTGTTATTTATGATTATTTATAATTAATGTTTTGTTAATTAATGAATTCTTCATTAATGATAGGGTTAAAACAACAAGTGCAAACAAATAAACATCAAATTGATATTTTTTTTTTATGATTGGTGGAAACAAATATCAATAATATGCATATGGTTGTATGATTCTTACCTCTGTAAATAGAAGATCTAAGCTCTCGGGTGATGTGTCTTCTGCCTGAAGTTTAGCAGACAGAGGTTTTGCACCAGCAGCACCATTCACACCTGAACAACACAAAGTATAAATTTTAGAATGTAAATTGAAGAATGGAACTATGAATTGTATCATGAGCTAATAAGCCTAAGTATAATCACTTCCACATAGTGTATAGATAAGCACTATTCTAATTGCTTTAAAATTAAATCGCTGTCTTTTAATGTTAGTTTTACAATTAAACTATTGAAGTAGTCATCGGTTGCTATAGTGATATGATCATCTGTGCGTGTACTACATTTAGCTGTGTGTGTGCGGATTGTTGGTGCAGTATGCGCTATTACAACAGTGTAGTTGAAATGGTAAGTGTGTTTACACAGCAATACGATGAATAATATTTGATTGTGTTTGAAGAACTTGTCATGAGTCTACTATTCATTACTTGTAGATTATTTCAGATGGTGTGGTTTCAAACAGGAAGGTTATTGTATTTTATAATACATAGATGTGACTCCCATAACTCAGGATGCAATCGATAACATCAACTAAAATCTCTATAAAATGGAGTATACATAGCAAATTATGGCAGCTACTGTCCATAATGATAAACTGATGCATAATGATTAACCACCTGAGGAATGAATCAATAGTTTGTTCATTTGCAAAAACATTGTTGATCAATAAATCAAATAACACATGAAAGGGCACCAGGTAAAAGATGCTAGGATATAGAGAATTAAAGATAGATCTGATCCCTCAGCTCTTGGAACAACCCTCACATGAGAGTTAGGTGGGCTACAGAAAAATGTTTGTATCCATTTGTATTTGCTACATGTCGGTAGGTGCTGCACTGTGATTGCCATAGGTCCCCCAACAAAAAATATAATTTTAAAATTTGAACTGAAATATAATATTTAACTACCCCAGAGGTCAAGTTAAGTATTATCTTTAAAGATGAAATACATTGCACACTCCAATTTGAGACTCCTCTAATTCGAGACTTTTTCCAAGATACAAATAACAATCATCCATTTTTAAAAACAAACTAACCATCTAATTGGAGGCCGAACACCGATATCACGTAACATTTTCAGTGTCCCAAAGTGATCTCAAATTGGAGGGAGAAACTGAACCTTTTTCAATGCTTGAAACAAGACAGTGGTGGAATACAATCGCTTACCATTTGGAGTTTTTGGTGCTGGCCTCCTAGGTGCATATAGATTTGGTGAAGCTGATTGAATTCTAGTAGGTTGAGGGGTCATTGTCTGGAAATGTCTCTGATGTCCATTTGTGGTGGGTGTAGTACTAGTGGCGACGACAGGTTTACTTTCTGGGGTGAAAGGCTCTACAAATTGAACATCCGTTCTACCTTGAGTCCTGCACAGGTCAGAGAAAATTTTGTAACAGATCAAATAAACAATAATGTTCATTTTGGTTAAAGATTAATAAAAACTACAAAAATAATAACAACAGCACATTTTCAATTATACCTCTTCAAAATGCTTTACAAATTTAGAATACCAAAAAGGCTAACTTTATTCAATAAAACTAATAGTGGCATTTTTGCCAGAAATATTTGTAGCAGCAGTAAATAGCAACTAATGTTTTACTTACATAGTAGAAATACCAGAGGTGGATAACTGTGTTGTCATGGCAACATGGTCACTAGCTGCACTGCTTCCCCCACCTGAAAGCTGTTCATTGGGTAACACTGAAATCAAAATCATCAGTGATTGGTTCAATAGAAAAAATCAATAACATCAAATAATGAAACTTAGAAGCAAGTAGATAAAGAAAAATGATTCTGATAAAAGAAAAAAGATGAGGGAAGGTTTTGAACCCAGGGTCTGTGGTTCGAAAACAACCTCAAGCCTGTACCTTATTCATTCCCAAGACAAAGGTATATGTTACCAATTAATGAATTACTGAGGCACAAACAAGGTTCAAAGACTTACAAAATGATGCTGACTTTCGCTTCAAGTTGTTGTCCTCCAAAGATTTGCACCATACAAGGAGCACAACAGCGGCCATTGCAAAGGCCACCCCAGCTAACACCACACAGCAAATGAATATGATCAAACTTGTCCTGCAGTATCAAAAAGACTACAGTATAAACTGTCTCTTATACACATCTAGATGTGTATAAGAGACAGGTTGAGGGGTCATTGTCTGGAAATGTCTCTGATGTCCATTTGTGGTGGGTGTAGGACTAGTGGCGACAACAGGTTTACTTTCTGGGGTGAAAGGCTCTACAAATTGAACATCCGTTCTACCTTGAGTTCTGCACAGGTCAGAGAAAATTTTGTAACAGATCAAATAAACAATAATGTTCATTTTGGTTAAAGATTAATAAAAACTACAAAAATAATAACAACAGCACATTTTCAATTATACCTCTTCAAAATGCTTTACAAATTATACCAAAAAGGCTAACTTTATTCAATAAAACTAATAGTGGCATTTTTGGCAGAAATATTTGTAGCAGCAGTAAATAGCAACTAATGTTTTACTTACATAGTAGAAATACCAGAGGTGGATAACTGTGTTGTCATGGCAACATGGTCACTAGCTGCACTGCTTCCCCCACCTGAAAGCTGTTCATTGGGTAACACTGAAATCAAAATCATCAGTGATTGGTTCAATAGAAAAAATCAATAACATCAAATAATGAAACTTAGAAGCAAGTAGATAAAGAAAAATGATTCTGATAAAATAAAAAAGATGAGGGAAGGTTTTGAACCCAGGGTCTGTAGTTCGAAAACAACCTCAAGTCTGTACCTTATTCATTCCCAATACAAAGGTATGTTTTACCAATCAATGAATTACTGAGGCACAAACAAGGTTCAAAAACTTACAAAATGATGCTGACTTTCGCTTCAAGTTGTTGTCCTCCAAAGATTTGCACCATACAAGGAGCACAACAGCGGCCATTGCAAAGGCCACCCCAGCTAACACCACACAGCAAATGAATATGATCAAACTTGTCCTGCAGTATCAAAAAGACTACAGTATAAACAACAGATATTGGGAGTTGGTGTGCAACTCTTATATAATTTTCTGTTAGGTAATTATCTAACCAACGTCACTGTTGTCAAAATTCCAGAATCTAATTTTTTTAATTATTGCTTTTGCTTTTACTGCCTTGTCATTTCACATGGAGACTATACTAGCCTATATACTCTCCTACTAAGAAGTGGAACATACAATAGTTGCCAATACATGCATTGAGATTGAATTTGATTTTATCTGCTGTCAAATGTTGTCAAAATAGTTTAAGAAACCAAAACCTCTCTCCTCCATCACTTTTCAATTGGTTACAGTGATAATGTTGTTTATGGAGATGTATAAAACTGACAGTATCTTTTTATATGCATTTTGAGCTCAAACATAAACCAGGTAAATATTAAGTTAATAGTAATTTAGATGTGCAAGCTAATTAAAAACTATAAAAAACACAGAAATAAACTGAAGCATTAATTGTTGAACTAAACTCTAAAATAAATCAGGTAAATAATTAATGGTGCACTTGTACATTACTATCTTGTTTTATATACTGTATTAGCCTGTTAATTAATTAATTAATTATTTTTTTCTTTTATGCTGTTGTTAAGTGCCTCAAAGTTGTGACAACGTGAGGCGCTATATAAATCCAGAATTATTATTATATTATAAGCAGAGAATCCCTGTAATAAATTTTCGAACCAACATTTTTATGTAAACTATTATAAAGTTTAATACGTAGAAAACAACGACTTGGCAATAAATTGTTATTAGAACTAATTAGATGATTACTATTGACTTGATAACTACTGTAAATATACACAACATTAAAATAAGTCATAACCAGTTCTGAATTACTTGTTAGGGAAGCTAAGTGGGGATGTGTTTTCTTCTTGTGCTGAATCTGTTGCTGGTATGTTAATACCACTATCTGGAGTAGTAGAGGAGGGAGGAAGCCCCGACGGTGCTGCAGTAACAGCTATTTCACCTAGGCAAGAAACAGAAGGAAAAAATTATAAATCGTGGTAATGAAAATACAGGCTGTATCTTAACAATATATTAAGAAACATATATGATTGAATTTCGGAAACTAAATATGACTTCACATGTTATTAGATATCAGAGACAGTGGTACGACTGTATTGGCTTCCCATCAAAAAATTTAATCTGGCCACTTGTACACTACTAATAAGCAAAATCAATCAAACTATGTACAAATCAGAAGAACTGTTGGAAAAATAAAGCCTCGTGTAAGTTTGACCAACCTGTTGTGAAATCATTGACAATTGCCTCCTCAGCTAGGCCTGCTGATGTCCTAGCTTTGATGGACACCCTATAAGTGCTGTTAGGCAGTAGACCTTCCAATTTATATACCAGCCCATTTGTCACTATGACACCAGAAGTAGCATTGGCCCATACAATCTGCTGGTTCAAAGACCCTGTGTTGGAACAAGATAGGACACAATATATATTTTTAAAAACAAAATATTATTAACCAATCAGAATAACAATCAGTATTAATTAGGTCATGTATTTTAGCAATTGATTATCTGATACCATCATAAATCTATTATTATCTGTAATTATATTAAATATCTGTAAATGATCTTAAAAAATTCCTGTGGAAATAGTACCTTACTTCAGACTGTAAAAGCTGTTACATAATTATTAAAAGCCAAACCCATTCTTACCTTGTCTATTAGCTATTGTTGGTTTTATACGTTTGTACTCTAAAGTATAATCCAATATTTCACCATTATTTTGTTCAGGTGACCACCATCGTATCACAAGAAATGTTGGGCCAGGTGTAGCTGCTACATTACGCACTGGACCAGGAACTGCAAATGACGTTTAAAAACATTCAAAAATTGTAAATATTTCTATTTTTAATATGTAGAAAAAAGTATTTCAATAAATTTTCAAACAACAGAAGCATTTGCATATAAATTGGTTAATTTAGTTTTGGAGAAGGTATGTCTAACTGAATAAATATTGAATGATATAAAATTGTTGAGTACAGATGTAGCTACTGGTTAGGCACTAGTTCTACTGGTTATAAACTGTAATTTGCATACATGGAAATAAGCCTTTATCTATAAATATTATCTAAAAGTACAGTAGGAATAAGACTAGTAACATTTAGATCTTACTTCCATCCATTGTGGTAGCTGTTATGGACTCTGTTCTTGGCCCCTCTACAATTCTAGTTCCAACTTGGTTGTATGCTGAAACTTGCAATATGTAACTGTTGCCAGCTTGCAGTCCTATAGTACATCATCAAGTTTATGTAAAACACATTATTTATTAATTATAATTATAATGGTACTAGTTAGACCTTGAAATCACAACATACACATTCCAATTTACAGAGCTGGCTCTGTCTTCTTTGAACTGCATATACATATTTATCCAAGAACTATTAAGTTTTGTTCAAGATGTAAAACCTACTGATTCTGTGAATTCAAAAAATATTTACAAAATGCTTCTTATATCATATGTTAGAAAAAACAATTATTCTATATATCACAGTGAAGCTGATAATGTTGATGATTAATAAAAAAAAAACTTATTCACAGATTTAAAAAAACAATTATTTTCAAACAAATATGAAGTATAAATAAAACCAGTCTCTAATTTTATAAACATATAACTAAAACAAAACAATATTTTACACAATATTGAGTACAAACCTGAGATATTGGTGGAGGTTTGTGGAGCACGTACAGTGATGTTGAACAAAACCTGGTCCAAAAGGTGTTGGTAGTGCACAATGTAACCAGACAAAGGGCCATTACCTGTGGCCTCAGAAACACCCTGTAACCAATGGGTAGAAACATAGTTACAATGGGACCATTTTTAACAGAGTATCAAGGCAGGAGCACCTCGACCAGTAGCCTTCAGCACTAGTGGAAGACACATCGTATTCATTGTTCAGTTAAGTGGGACCAAGTCTTCTTGGAGAATAAAACCTGACTTCCATAAAAATCGCTGCACGTTTTTCCCGACTCCTTTGGCGAGGCCAATTGGTCAGTTGAACCAGGGAGCGTTCCGATTGCGTTGGAGACAGCTACGCAGTGCGAGTATTGCAGTAAAAAAAGCTGTTAGTGACTTTGATACTATGGAAACCAGGCTTAACTAAGTACCGCTCAATGTGTGCAATTTTTCTGGAGAATAGAGGTTTTAAAATAAAAAATAATTTAAAATTTATAAAAAAATCGATTTTATGCAAAACAAATGGTTGCAACTAATGACACAACAACTTACATTCCATGAGACTTGGAGACTTGTCTGACTGGTAGCACTTGCAGTTAAAGCAGTCGGTGCTGATGAGGGTGCTGCAAAGAATATAACAAATAAAAAACTAAGCACAACCAAGGTTAGCATAGAGTACTACATTGTTACGTCACGATACCGTCTGATACTACTCTGCTGCTATCTTTGCAAAAAGCGTTCAACCAGACGCCGTTTTCTTCACTGACAAACCATTAATCCCAATTTCTAATGTACTTATTAAGATGTTGTATCTTACTATTTTATTTTAAAATTGTAATTGATGAGTAAAAGTGCGTTTGATAACTAATATAATGCAAGCTTTTGTGTCTTTAGTACATTTTGATGGTAAAATATTAGATTTTAAAATGCCTATTCCAGAAAGCCTATGAAGTCATTCAGGGGTAATGGACAGTTACCAACGTCTGTTGATAACAGAGAGTGCCACCTGGCGTCATAACGACACAACTGTGGTACTCTATAATGTTGCGTATTTTCAAAACCATAATCTAAATTAACTGTCCTCAAATACACCTTTCAATAACTAACAGTTATTGAAGATTGGTTGTTGCATTCAAATAATAATGCAAAGATAACAACTGTTAAGTCATAAAAAAATTATTTAAATAAAAGTGACTTTCCTGTTTTTCTACAAATAAAATATTTGTTTGACTAATAGTTAAACAAATCAGTAATCATTGCTTCCATGCTTACATGACCTTGTTTTGTATTTTGATATTTTATGTGGCATAAATAAAAATAATAGCTTATTACCTCCAGGTAGTGTTTGTACTGTCATCGGAGAGCTATATGGTCCAAATCCAGATTCACTAAAACCCTGGATCCGAATCGTGTACAAAGTATAGTGTTGCAAGTTTGTCAATGTTGCCTTTGTAGTGACGCCTGACAATCTTAAGGTCTTGGTAATAGCACTAGTGCTGTACTCAATGTTGTAACCAAGTAACGGTTCAGATAAGAACATTGCTGGGATTTCCTGTAAGAAGTAATGTTATCATCAACATAATTATCTCTTGCTTAAAGACTATCTTCTGGTGGAGTATTTTAAAAAAAATCATAAAGTATTATAAATGGTACATTCAAATGAAGGTATTCAAATAACATGAACAAATCCTAAAAATAAATTTCACATTGTAAATTTGAACTGAGAAACTATATTAGAAATTGATTAATAGTCAGATTTTATTACTCACGGTCCAAGTAAGTTTGATAGTAGTTGGCGAGGTGCTGAGAAGACCAATATTGGATGGGGAAACAGCAGGAGCTGTGGATGAAATAGATGACCCTTAGCACATAATATGTAGTACAACCTCAAAACTAAGTTAGATAGAACAGGGGCAAAATAAGGAAAAGGTCAGAAATATAAATTTATAAATAAAAATATATCATTCAAACTGGTAACTGGTATTATCCAGTTCTGAATGAATGTTGTTGATATGAATAGCAATAACAAGAACAATAATAATAAAAATTATTATTATTATTTACTTAGGCCACTTTTTATTGATTATTTTAATAGCATAGTTTAAAATGTTGCCATGCAATGGTCATTACTAGTGTTCTATTTTATATATATATATTTTTTTACTTCTATTGTATTGTGGGTGTTGTACACAAACTGTACACTTTTCTGGTAGTTACTATGCAACATGCCTGTTAAGTTAATATTTAAACTTGGTTTATTAAATTTTAAATAAGCTACTACCAAGAAATGGTGCATGAAGATATTTTGCTTATGTCATTCCAGTCTGGTGTAGCCATTTTTTATTCTTTTTTTTTTTCAATAATCCCATCTTCATCCATTATGTCACTGAGTCACTTCAAGCCTTGGAAAGCATTTAAGAGTACCTAGCAGATAATCTGACCAATACTTCAAAAGATTATGCTTGGAGTAAGTCACATCCTCCAAAATCCTTAAGTGTGCTTGCTACTTCCATATATTTAATGACTGACATTTTAAATGGCTCACTCATGGCATATAGAGATGTCTGCTTGCAGCATTAGTAGCAATCTTGCTTACTACATAATCCAGAGCAACATAGAGCAATTGGTAAACACTTGTGGTGACCACTATGTGTGCTCTGAGCTATGAAAATCTTTGTGTCTGTAGTCCTACTCTATCAAGTTGCTTTCCCTTTTAATGTGCCATTAATCCCATGTACAAAATAATCCATGTACAAGGTATACTATCCAATGCACACCAAGGTGTGATGCAACATTACAGCTGCCATGGATACACAGAGGCCTAGCAAAAATGTTCTAGTTTCCAACTAGAAACAATTGGGTAACTTTACTTAACATGACCTCTATGTATTTCATTATTACTATAGACATTAAAACACATGCCCAGCTTCCTGGGGAGTGCATTCCTCAATAATTGGCAGCTGATGTACCAGTCACCCACATATACACTGACATTGATACTGATATCATGGAAAAAAAAAATAAGTGTCAGGCCTAAGGATACTAGTAAATCCCTAACGTGAAATCTGAGAATGTGCATTACTCACTCATTTTAGCATGGAAATCATGAACATTAACTGAGAAGAATAATCTCTGTAAATGTTGGCATACCAAAATTGTATGATGTTATGTTCCATGCTAAAAGGCCATTTTAAGAATTTGTAATTTAAAAAAAAAATCAAATACTGTAGTGTCTGTTGAATCTGAAAAAAAATCCTGATAGCCTATGCAGGGCTAAATACTTTAATCTTGTAAGATGTCGATGTCTTAAATGAAGATGATAGCAGACTGATTGAAATCTGATAGGATGTTAATCTAATAACCATGACTGGAAAAAGTTCAATTGGAGACATCACATATTTCCCAGCCTGATTTATTTTTTTCTCTTTTTTATTCCTTAGAGAGGTATAAAAGTTGTGATGAGAATTACACATATGGATAGTTAATAAATGTAGTTTTGTGTATTTATGAACGTAGTGACTAGTATCCATTTCAATGCTATAGTTCTACAAATTTGTAAGAAAACTAAAAAAAACAAAACATTTATCTGTAATTAGTAAAAGGTTGTTCCCAATGTATGTTACTAAAAAAATCAATCGGTTAATACTTACGAGCTGGGCTAGTGGTGAACATAGTCACAATTGAGTAGTCACCCCACTGCTCCAGGCCCGCTGTCACGGTTGAAGCTCGCACTCGAAAAGAATAGCTCGTCCCCGCCATCAGTCCTGTTATGGTTTCTTCTACAGTTGGCTCAACGCCTCCAGCAATTTCAACTACCTTTTGATCTGAAAGGTTTAAATTATTGATTGCTTTTTAATTAAAAGAATCCATTAAATGTTGGTGATATACAATCAATGATGTCACATATGGCACTCCAGTTTTTTTTCTTTGATAAAACTGGAGTTTATCATCCTTACAGTCTTACAGCCTCTAGATGCTGAACCACAGCCAATTTAATATTGAGTTTCAGTATGTTTGAGCATGGATGGTAATGTAATCCATCTTTACTATTTAATTTTTTTTTATCCTCCTTCTGTTTTTTCTTATGTTTTGTCCTCTACTTTTCCTTTAAGGTCTGTAAATTTTCTATTAAGTGGAGTGTATTAGGGAAACAAACCGATAGGTTTTTATTTTTATACTGTTGTTGGTAAAATAGAGATTTCGTATGACTTTTGTTTACCTGTCATTGTTAAACTTGGATAATAGTTGACCTCATACTTGTGAATCGGAGCATATCTTGTTGAAGGAATCTCCCAAGTGAGAGCAACAGCTGATGAGTTGCCTGAACGCACCTGTAAGTTTCTAGGTGCAGAGGGGCCTTTAAGGAAATAAAAAAAAAACACAACAAGTTGTTACTGAGTTGAAAATGTGTAAATGAAAAAATAATTGTTGATTCATATAGCACATCACATTTTCACATTGAGATAACTTCTGGGTGCATGACAATATAAATGAAGCAAAAGAGAAAAGCTGTAAAACTAAACTCAAAAACAGCTTTGATTTGACAACCATTGGGTATTTTCGAGCCATTTTGTCTTGCATATCGAAAAGTCCATCAGCATCATAACTTACAGTAAAATAAATTAAAACAAAGACCAAAATACTTCAATTGAATTTGCTGAATATATATAAAGAAAATACAATAATCAATATTGCTAGAAACAACGATACTCTTGAGATGAATTACCTGAAACTGATGGTGTCATAAAGGTGGCTACAGTGCTAGGATTAGAAACAGAGATGCTGTTCTTTGCAAACACACGGAACATGTAAGTCTGGGACTCTATTAATCCACTGACGACGTAGCTCTGGATACCAGGTGTTGATACTATATTGTCAGCATAGGTCACCCATAAAGCAGATATACTGTGGAGAGAAATGGAATACAATAATTGTTAGCCCTTACACACTTCTTTGCATATGTCTTATAATGTAATCAGGGATTTAGCAAGAAAAACAAAATAGGCCGTCCAAAATGGGCATGGCCCAGTGGGCATGGCACAGATCCGATGGGCGGTTGGCGCCCACTCGGGGCCACGCCCATCTTTGGGAATCCTCACCAAATATTAGTACCTGTATGAAAACAACGTACATTCAATCAATAAATGTTGTTTTTATCCAACGTAAATATTATTTAGCTTTCGTTTAATATAACATATGATAGACTTGAAGAATATAAAGAATTTGCTAAAGCAGACCAGGCCCAATTAGGCTAGGATGAGTTGATTAGGCCAAGCCATCCAAGCCGTCATGGTAAAAGTGGCCGTCTTAAATAAATGTAGGCCGTCCAAAAGACGGTCGGACGGCTCGCTGGCTAAGCCTATGAATGTAATTGTATGTATAAACATCTAAAGCCAAATGATTTTTAAATTAAAACCTACATTTGCTTGTACTGTACAGTGTATTGCTTAGAATCTGTCACATCGCCAGTAGGCACCCAAGTCAGATTAACAGACATGTGATTCACAGCAACTACCACCTGAATCTGCGGTGGGCCAGGCTTGGCTATAAAGATAAAATGCACAATCAGGTTTATGGATATGTTAGTCATATATCTGTTGTATACATAGCAAACATCTAATGTTATGAATGACTTAAGGTGACCTCTGGTCTCTCCAATTAACTAAAGGTATAATTATAAATTCCTACTACATAACAGACATCCATACAACATCCATATGTGGAGGTAGATGGCAGAAATGGGAGCTTCGGACCTAGCCAAGGGAAGACTACCACTGAACTATACTACCACATAAAATATTTTCTTAAAAATAACAATAATAGAAATAATAAAATTTATTACCCTGTCAAATTTGACTACATATGTTCTTTTAAGAGAATAATTGTGGAATAAAGGTACATAGTAAACAAAATGAAACAAAAATACCACCACCTGCCTTTTAGTATATTAAAATACAACAAACACAAGTGACCTTTATTTGACCTTTCAATTTAACATCGTCTAAAAAAAAAAGTTATCGTAATTTTAATATGTTGTCAGTAGAAAGTATTACTTCCCAAAACCTTTCATGGAACCTAGATTTTTTTTATCCATCTTATCAGAGATCACAGGCAGTCCTGATATGGGAATGACCCTACTGATTGACCTGTATATTATATATAACGTTTCACTATACTTGTGCAATCATACATGACAGATAGGCAATCTGGTATCAGGTTTAAGAGCTTTGATTTTTTTATCCTGGCTAACTTAAGAGCTTAAGGAATGGATTACAGATCAAGAAAAAGACAGGTTTAAAGCATGCTTGAACTATGTTGCTATAATAAAGAGTATTAGTAAAATTGATACATGCAATAAAAAATAGATTACTTTCCCTAACATAGCAAATTTAAAATTTAATAAAAATAAAGATGAGGAAAAGCACATGGTATCTGAGTCAGAACCAGCTAGCTCCTGATTTGCTGCAACTTTGAGCAATTGTAATGACTATATTGTATTGCCAGGCAACTACAAATTGCCTCTTCCTTACCTACAACCGATATGTAGAAGCTGTCCCTGTCACTGCCAATTCCATTCGAAGCTACACACATGTAAGTACCTAAGACAGGAAATCACATTCATGCACATTAATTGATTGTTCCTTAAAACCAGGCTCCCCTGCACACCAGTCATGCTTATGATGTAAAATAATCCTTCAACGAACACAGTTTGTTCTGAATTATGACGGAATAAAATCCCTGACACATATAATGTGCTCCTGTTATACTTTAAGATTGACTTGTAAATTTCTGTCATAAAGTTGTAATATAATGTTCTACAGATAAAATGAATGACGTTATCTCTTCAGATCAACTTTGTTTTAACAGCAATTTGTCTGCCACAACTTGAATTAATTTCTAGTAAAAATAGAGTGGTGAAAATGTGATGAAAGATATGCAATATTTATAGATCTTGTTTGAATTGCTCAATTTCTGAAATTATAAACTTGAGAGTAAAAATAGGACTGGAACATAAAAAATTCAATTAAAATAATTAAACAAAAGGAGTGCATTTTTATTTCTTTGTTTTGATATTGAAGGATAATTTATCTTGAATAATCTCATTACATGCACTTTGAAAATGTGCCAGCTCTTGCAAAACCCTCTGTTTGTAGGAAAAATTCAAAATTGAGTTTTTGGTGTTTTTCGATTCTGCAAGTAGTCTTCTTTAAAACAGTGTTTAGTTGATGGAAATTGCTTGAGTATTAGCAAAGTCATGAAATTTATTTCATTGGATATCAGCCATGTAGGTTTTGAGAAAATAGCTTCCAAAGATTCAATAATCAATAGTTTATTATTAAGATATTTACTTTAAAAATAACTGTAATATACTTTTCAGTTAGATTTAGTGATTAATATCTTACAGAAATGTTCTTCAATATATCTTCTTTCATAAAATGCAAAAACATGAAAATGTTCTTGTGAGAAATTGGAAAATGCCAGAGGGTTTTGCCAGAGCAAGTCACAAATAACAATGTTATAGAACCACTGAACAATATTTCTGCCGTGAATATTGGTGATTTATAAACCCCTGTTGCTTGACTAACTGAGGTTTATAAATGAAAATTTGCAAAATTGAAGCGCTTTAATTTTCCAAAAAGCTGTTTAATTTTATGACTTAATCAAGATCAGTTTCTCAAAGACAATTTGTTAGACCAATCAATTATTAACTTACCCTGGTCAGAGTTTTGTGCATTAGACACAAAAAGTGAGTTACTTGATGGGAATCTGACTTTGCTACTTGGCAACAAAGCATGACCATTTTTCAGCCAACTGAAGAGGGGTGCAGGAAAGCCTGCGGCGTAACAAGACACCCTGATTTCACTACCGCTCACTACCTCGATGTCATTGATGGTTGAAACCACAGGGGAGGCTAATAGGAAGCAAGAAAATTAAAAGGTCAGATTGTAATTAATTACACATCCATCAAGAACATTTAATAACTGGTTTACTTTCATAACCAAACAACATGAATCAGAATAGTAATATTGTTATTCTTAACACTGATATGGCTACATGATTGTTTTCCTTATTAAAAGAATATAAAATACATAAATAAATAATTCAATAAGGTTCAGATTTATAAATTATAAACTGTGTTGCAATTAATTTTCAAATTTGTTCCAATGGCGTTATAGACTCATAACTTTCATTACTACAACCGGGATAAATCCATGTTCATCCGCCAGTAGGAAATTGAAACAGAATGCCTATTTGAAAAGAAGTCTATTTATAAACGAAAGGATGAAAGTCTGCAAGTAAAAAATATTAAAAAAAAAAAAACACACAATAGTGTTTCTAATTAAATATGAAAGTGATACAGAGAGGGCAAGTTCGTGCAATATGGATTTAAACTTTGGTGCAAGAGGTACCGAGTTTAAGACTTGCCAATGTCGTTGTTCCTTGTATCCTAGGGAAAGACAATGCCCTAATTACCTCACCGTTTGAATAAGATGTAATGCCTGTGAATAAAATAGCATGTGAAATACAGGTATGTAGGAAACTGTCTGCCACTGTATTTCACCATGGTAGGCACTACACAGAAGCTGTCATCATGGGTAGCTAGAAACCTAATTTGAAAGATAATCCACAAATGTCTGAAGAGTTATCTCCAATGTGTCTATTTTCTGGTGAATTGGGCATTACACTGAGAGAAAATTTTTAAGTTTACTGAACACTTAACTGAAAAATTCCTTAATGAGCAATACTGCAACTGTCTCTT
>NW_022741166.1:438704-465540 GCF_011630105.1 Anneissia japonica
CTGCCACTGTATTTCACCATGGTAGGCACTACACAGAAGCTGTCATCATGGGTAGCTAGAAACCTAATTTGAAAGATAATCCACAAATGTCTGAAGAGTTATCTCCAATGTGTCTATTTTCTGGTGAATTGGGCATTACACTGAGAGAAAATTTTTAAGTTTACTGAACACTTAACTGAAAAATTCCTTAATGAGCAATACTGCAAACAGGACCAACAGCTTTAACATCTCTTCTGAAAAACAGTGTGCTATCGTAACTTGCATTTTAGCCCTCAAGCTAAAACACATGAAAAGTAGCGATGAAATTAAGAAAAAAAAATCTGAAAGGATCACTGGGTTCAGCGTGCACCCACTAGCTACTACCAGTTAAGCCAAGTGAGCTTTGCTGTTTTCTACTGGTTTGCATATAGACACAAAATTCCCTACTCTTCTTTCCACTTTCCAATAAGTGTACAGAGTTCATGTGCGTATATCCCTTGATGCATACGGTTTAGATATCTTCCAAATGGAAAAAAGGGAGCAGCAATGTACCTATCTGGAGTGTCAATCAAACTTAACAAGTGACCAATCAGAACAGGTCCAAGAGCATATATGTGTCCTATGAACACTTATATTTTGTCTTACAAATGCGCATGTGTGCGTATTAGTTTACACTGTCATTTTTTAGAGGCGGGGCTTAGAAAAAAGGTCAACTGAATTCAACTAGGAACTTCAAGATCTTCCACTGTTCAGAACATAGTGACTACTACCATCGTAGAATATCTATCTCTGGAAAAAAGCACATTAACCAACAAGAGGTTCTACTCAGTAATACAAAAGTTCATACTTACTTTCAACAGTTAGGTAAGCATGAGCTTCAGCCTGTCCCTGTCGGTTGTAGGCTCTACACGAGTACTTCCCAACCTGTTCTATCGACGCAAATTGTATTGTTACTATGTCACCGTTTAAAGAAACTGTTGCCCATGATGGTATCGGCCGGCCATTAAAACGCCACTCATAATTTGGTGGTGGGTTACCCTCAGCTTCACATTGAAAGTAAAGAAACGAGCCATCGTTGACCGTCTGATTGGCGGGTGGCGCAACAATAATTGGTGCCACTAAAAGAAAGCAGATTTGATTTGATATATTCAATACCTCTAGAAAGCAATTAAAGTGACCTACTTACTGCTAAGCACTATAGAAATATGGTTACTTCGAACAGCATTATTAATACAAAGTTAATAAATTTTATTACAGATACAAAGAATCATTACAAGGTCAGTTTACTAAGGAAGAGATATTGAAGATAATCACTAAAACCTTACTGGAATAAATTCCTAATTGGTTTAGGAAAATTTCCATATAATTTAATATTAAAAATTATTAAGTTAGGCACCATATAGTGTACTAGTATTTATTAGTTATTAGAAAAATAAAGGCAAAGGTAAAACAAGATCTTACCTTCAATAATGAGCTGCCCAGGGCTCTGTACACTACCAGCCTGATTGACAGCAATGCAGGTATATGAACCCTCATCCACTACATGTAGATCACTAATGAGTAGGCCTTGATTGGTCAGCTGGTAATGAGGATCATTAGGCAAGATGGTCAACTCAAGTCCATCCTTCAGCCACATTATATCAGGTTTTGGGTCACCGGTCACCTCACATGGAATTATGATAGAGCCAAACTCGCTACCGGTCACATTGCCTGGGGCTACACTGATCTGTGGAGCAACTGTTAAGAAGCAAAAATGTAAACAAAAGGTATCAATCCTTAAGCTTCAAGAGATTAAATATATTACAGGCTTCAGATTATCATATCAATAACTTTTCAAATACCAAACTTCAACTTAAATGATGGAATTTTGCTCTATAGATCATGTCTCTTCTTAAGGTTTTGGGCATGGAGATATCATGATAAAAATACAAGTGACCCACATGGTATGAAACCAGTAGGCTGGGATTGGAATGTAAGTATCTTATCCACCAACTAGAGCTTCACTCATTCGTTAGCTTTATTGTTTGTTTTTCCTAATTAATTCATTCATTCATATTAATTAAAGTAATTTTAAACTATTTATTGAGAAATGAAAACAAAACATTAAACAGAACACCGGCCGTATTCATATGTTTTACAGATAACATAATATTTGTGTTTTGACTGGATGCATTTGACTATTTACCACGTACTATGAAGAACATATTTAGCAAAATTGAATAAGTTATAAAATGTACGTCAGATGGAGAGGTAGAAAGAGCAGATGGTGTACAGATGCACTTAGTCAGAAAACATGAAGGCAGTTAAACATGTAAACAATTTTGTCAATGACTGCCAAGTGTCTTGCTTTAAGACGGCTATTAAAACCAGAACCAAGTTTCACGGATCAATGTTCAATACAGAATTTGCACATTTACCACATACTATGAATATATTTAGCAATAAATAACAACAGATGTGCTTAGTCAGAGAACATGTATACAGTAAAGGGTCAACTGCAAAGTGTCTTCTTTAAGACGGCTGTTAAAACCAGAACAAAGTTTCACGGTTCAAGGTTCAGTAGGGCAAATGAAAACACAGAACAGAGCAAGATGGAAAATTGAGAAAGAGGCCTTCCACCACCTGTAGTATATGGAAGAATATGATGTGAAGAAATAATATACTTTTTTAATCACCGTACCTATAACATCCACAAAGGCTGAGGTACTCTCTGATCCATAGACGTTGTCTGCTCGACATGTGTATGTGCCCTCATCCACAGTAGTTATGCTTATTATGTGTAACAATTGACCAGAATTCCTACAAATAAACATATTATTAGATTTGATTTCAAGGCTCATAAGAAATCCAAATAAATAAAAATTAAATTGTTGGTTCATGTAAAGTGTAGAGATAGGAGAATAACCCGTAACTCGCAGCATCATTGTGCTGAATTGTGTATGGGTATGGTCCATGACAACTAAGAGGCGCTTATAGTAGCTACATGTTCGCATCATTCCTCAATAACAGGGGCTGACAAGAACCATGAAATCAGGGTAAAGGCCTGTTTATACTTCAACGATAATGATAATGATAAAAAAGCTAAAAAGCAATTGTTGTGTCTTACTTTAAGACGGCTGTTAAAACCAGAACAAAGTTTCATGGATCAATGTTCAATACAGAATTTGCACATTTACCACATACTATGAATATATTTAGCAATAAATAACAACAGATGTGCTTAGTCAGAGAACATGTATGCAGTAAAAGGTCAACTGCAAAGTGTCTTACTATAAGACGGCTGTTAAAACCAGAACAAAGTTTCACGGTTCAAGGTTCAGTAAGGCAAATGAAAGCACAGAACAGAGCAAGATGGAAAATTGAGAAAGAGGCCTTCCACCACCTGTAGTATATGGAAGAATATGATGTGAAGAAATAATATACTTTTTTAATCACCGTACCTATAACATCCACAAAGGCTGAGGTACTCTCTGATCCATAGACGTTGTCTGCTCGACATGTGTATGTGCCCTCATCCACAGTAGTTATGCTTATTATGTGTAACAATTGACCAGAATTCCTACAGACATGTGTATGTGCCCTCATCCACAGTAGTTATGCTTATTATGTGTAACAATTGACCAGAATTCCTACAAATAAACATTATTAGATTTGATTTCAATCCTCATAAGAAATCCAAATAAATAAAAATTAAATTGTTAGTTCATGTAAAGTGTAGAGATAGGAGAATAACCCGTAACTCGCAGCGTCATTGTGCTGAATTGTGTATGGTCCATGACAACTAAGTTTTTACACTAGAACGATTCGATAACTATTTATCAGTTATGCGATAACATATTTTGACAAATCAAATCAGACGACGTCATAATCATGGAAAAACATTAAAATCGTAGTAGTAGCAACAATTTTATGGTTTTTCCATGATTATAATATGACATCATCTGATTTGATTTTTAAAAATATTTTGTTATCGTATACACGATAAATCGTTATCGAATCGTCCTAGTGTAAAAACTTCTCTTATTTCTTTTGTTTTCTATATGAACAATCGCTTTTTAGTTTTTGTTTATCCTTATCATTATCGTTAAAGTACTGTATAAACAGGCCTTAACCCCTACACTGCAATGGGATAATTAAATTGCATATGAACCATATATGTACACTGGACCTCCATTTAAGTCCTTATATCTACAATCAAATAATTAAAAAAATAATACTAAAACAATGTTTTTATGTTACATTTACAATTCTGTAAATAAGCCTACTGTTTAAAAATAAATATTATAATTACTCATGTTGTCACAACTACTAACACCACAACCTTATCACATAGGCCTAATCAATGATGATCCTCTGTCACTCTAAGGCCTTTGAATACCATCTTATTATAACTACATACATATTTTTTTACTATCAACTCTAAGTTAAAATCTATCAATAAATCAACATTAATGTATAGTTATGAATGTATTTTTGAAATCTTAAATGTGCTACAAAATGAATCAATCCAAATCAATCATTAATCATAATCAATTGAACATAAACACTAAACCCCAAATAACAATTATTCTATCATAATAAATAAATTATATACTCACAATATTCAATAACAATCAATCACTATCAAATATAATACAATCAATTAAACCACCAACCAACCAAGCATAATTAATCAATCAATAATAAACAATGAAATCAATTAATTTAATGTAATGTACATGATTTCCTATAACACATAAACAAAGTTGCAAAGAAATAGAATTAAAAAGAATTACAATCAATGAATTAAAATTGAATTACAATCAATCTATATATAGTGTTCTTACCCAATAGTGACCCTGTTTCCTGGAGAAAGAAGTTGATCATACTTATACCAGGTGACCACAGGTGTTGGTTTCCCAGCTACTAGGCACTGCAATTGTAAATCATTGCCAAGGATCACTTCAGTCATGTTTGGTGGCAATGAAATACTAGCAGCAACTGTGGACCAAAATATTATCATTTTATCATTTTTTAATTTAATTATACAGTACTTTAATCCAAAATTGATTGGCTGATTGATTGACACAGTGGCGGATTCAACATTTTTCAAAATTATTAAAAAGGTGAGAGAAAAATGAAAATTATATTCAAATATAAATATATAAAGTCAGAGAGTGCCATTTCTGGCCGTCTAGAGGTGCCATAATCATGCATTTTCTTACATCAGCCCCAACCATGGTGGGCTGAGGTGGTCTAGACCCTTTATCTGTGAAAATCCATCCCTGGGTCACCTCTACTTCGAATTTCTGGATCTGCCACAGGGAACAAACTCAATAATGCTGTATAAACTACTCTCATTTTAGGAGGCTTAGACTTTATAGTTTTTAGTCGTACGAGAATATTCCGATGTTTATTTTTTTAAAGTTTTAGTAATTAACAAGTGTCTGGAAAGTTTTTTGGAGTAAAATTTATGTTTGTTAGGTTACTAAATGTATAAGGTTCACCCTCAATTTAATATAAAAGTTTCAAATACAGCTACCGTATGTTGTTATAATACCTCTATAGCATTTCAATTTGTATTTATTTTAACTTGATTCATAGCAACTTGGTGTTTTTTTTCTTGACCCGTATTTGTAGCAATATATCACACTCGCTTGTTGACAATGACACTTTATTAAAATCTTGCGATTGAAGACAAGTACAAAGTGCCACCAACTACAACCCAAATCCCGTGGGTGCTTGTAGTGTTGATTGATGCATTAATACAGTATTAGGATTCAATATTCAATTCAATATAATTCATGGATACACAAAAGGAAGAAATGCATAAAGTTTAGTCTAGCCTAAATGGGTTAGGAGATAAACCAGCCAGAACTTCCTCGCACGATTCATCGTCTATCATTACTTTTTTTTTTAACCGCAGTGGTTACTGTCAAGTGACATAATGACTCAGCATTTAAAGATATTAAATGCTATTATGACAAGTGCAGACTGACCATTCACAGTAAAGGAAGCTGATGATGATGTAACTGTTCTTGGGAGATAGCTATTGGATGCAGTGCAGAAGTATTGCCCTTCATCTGACACTTCCACGAAAGTAAAGTGAAGGTCACCAGGGCCTAGAAGAAAAACAGATAGAAATCAAAGACAGAACAACAAGCTTTACAAAGACATTATTTAAAACATATGAATTTATCATTTTTCAGGTCGCCCTCCAATTTGAGACCACCCTTGGGACCTGAAAATTTGGGGTGGTCTCGGGGTTGGTCTCCAATTAGAGGGCTAGCTTTGTGTTAAAAGGTTGAAGATTGTTATTTTGGTCTTTGGAAAATGGTCTCGAATTAGAGGGGTCTCTAATTGGAGGGTGCACTGTATTCAATTAAGTTCAAATTTTATGTAAAAATATCATCATTATAGCGTTGCAGCTAACATGCTCTATACTTTTAGACAGTAGTTTATTTACATTTTTTTCAATAATGTTTTTATCAATTTACAAACAAAAACTCTTAAATTAATTGCCAATCAACTGGAAGTTCTCTGCAAAAAGATAATTATTATATTTTACTTATCAAGATTATTATATCTTTAACAAGTGCCTATATAAAGGTTTGGTGGAGTGAAGCCTCTTTTGTGGGTCTTAGATTATAAATTAAACATTGAAGTTTATAGCATATAGAGCGCAATATAATTGCTTCATGTTCAAGTTCAACTTTATTTATCCACAGGAGACCCAGATCAACACAGGGTTGTTCTTCCCTGGGGCCATAGTTTATTTGATGTTTCTTTACTTACTTCATAGATTTCCACATGCGCTTGTTGATTAAAAACTAGATTATAGCACTAGACAAAAGAACATATTTACCAAATATTTGGAATATGTTTTACCTACTTAGATATAATTCGTTTAAAACCTCATATAGGCCTTCTTGTAGTTAAACCTGTACAATGTATAAGTAGGTCAATACAGAAAAACATGGCTTCTGTATACGGTACTCTCATTGCCTGTAATTTTCAGTTGATTTTAACATTACACAGAAGTTATTTCCTTAGAGAATCTACAAGACAGTGTTCTACTTTGAAAGATTAATTACTGCTGCATTCTGTTAAAATAAAAAATCATGTTGATCTTAATTTGAACTACTGTACAACAGTTCTCTGGAAAAAATCTTAGTTTTTAATGTTGCTGGTAATTACCAATAATTACTTTAAATTGTTAGGAACTAAACTCAATTAGCTTGCATGCTTTTATTACACTACCCAAAATTAAATTGTTCCTGTAGTAATTAGATTTGAACTTAATTGTGAAGTAGTGTAATAAACAGAAAGAACAAATTAATCTAGTGTGCTACTATTTCCTTTATAAATTGGCTTAGTTCTCTTTCATGTCAGTTGAACTCTACAAGTTAAAACCTTAAAATTAAACATTAAATTTACACGTATATGAGAAAAAAATACTTACTGATGATCGACACACCTTGCGAGGGTATGTACTCTATGTTATCTTTATACCAGGTGATATTTGCTGGAGGAACACTGTAAGGCGGACGGCAGATAATCGTAGCCGACGAACCGACTAGAGTGTCTACATTAACAGGACTTGATACGAAGCTCCAATGCATCACTGCAAATCGAAACAATATGAAAATGTTTATAATTCACCACATTAAAAAGTATAAAACATAATGTTTCTAATAATAAAACTGTGTGGGATATTTCTGGCTTTCAATTCTGATTAGCGTTTCCTGTGATTTTTCTCTAAAGACAACTTTCTTATTCACACCGCAAAATCTACTTTCACTTGCTACTGAAATTTGGCATTAAAATCAAAACAACCTTTTACTGAATAACTATTGTTATTTTTTAAATAATTTTATTGATGGATTTTAGGGGGGGGGTAAGCATGTGAAACATCCCCTTTCCCCAAATTTAAGGCCAAAATTGCCAATTTATTTACTAAGAATAATATAGCTTTCTCCATCACTCAAAAATCATACATTCACCCATGTTAATAATAGCACTGGCGGCATGGCTTCAGATATGACTACCAGAGATTCTTTGCTCCTAACAAAGTAAACAAGCAACGTGCATCAGCACTTTGGAAAAACAGAGTTTGGCACTAAGAAGGTTATGGTTCAAGAAATGGCACTAATTGCAAAATAGTACACTTAGGAGTCAATATTTCCTTCAAAAATTACCTGAAAGCCCTGGGGCCATTCAAGCAATTTTCCCCAGGAAATAATGGCTCCTTGGTGTTTTACTTTCCAACACCACCCACAAAACTTCATAATAATTGCCTAATAACATACCCTGATGCATTTTTGCATAAAAGAAAGAAAAAAGTAAATTCAAGAATCTGAAAACAGATGAAAACTATTAAGGATACGTCCAACCAGATCCATAGCAAGCAGTCTCTGTAGTTAAGGTGTATATTTTGTAAAGACGAAAAAAAAATTAATGATGATGAGAACTTGTGAGAATGTGTTGAAGTGACCTTACCAGCAACAGTTAGTTGAATAGGATCTGTAGATACAGACCCAAGTCTACTTGTCCCTGTGCAGACGTACTGTCCAGAATTGTTTTCTTGTAATGTTTGGAAGTACAAGTCCCCGTTCGGCAAAATCTCGATGTCATCAAATACTGCAACAGTGACTCCGTCTTTGGTCCAGGTAATCGTTGGGGCTGGGTCTCCAACAATTCTACAAGGAAGCGTCTCTGCTGTGTTTACGGCTACAATTCTACTACTTGGAGGCTGGCTGATGTACGGAACACCAGGATTGGCTGAAAAATAAAGAGATGAGAGATGATGAAATCAATGGTGTTCACCAATTGCAACGACATAGTACTTTTAGAGTTGCTTCTTTTAGGTTGTGTTTTTAAAAGACCTTACTGTATGAAGAGATAAAGGCTACACCAAAGGATTGTTTTTTCTCACGGCAAACAATTGACACCACTTTAAATTTGTTAGCCCTTTTGTTTTTCCTTTGATATGCAAAAATAATTTTAAAAAAAAACAATATCTGTTAAAGACTTACAAATTTTGTTTGTATTTTTCAAAACAACTAAATGTCACTCACGTTGAACTATAAGATCTGCGTATGTACTTCTCATGGTTGTACTTGGCAATAACGCATTCTCAACTACGCAACGATACCTCCCTCCATCAATCGTCTGGACTGCATTAATCTGTAAAGTTGCAGATGTTTTTAATGAGTTTGCTGATCCATATCCTGCTTGACTGCTAATGCCACCGTCAAATCGCACACCGTCTTTTTCCCAGTAGATTGTTGCCAATGGACGACTGCTTCCTGATATACATTGGAAATTTACTGGCTCCACCTGACGATCAACAGCTTCTACGGATTGTGGGTGGAAGAATACTGGATCTAAGACTGAATGAGAGTAAACAGGAAGAGATTACTAATCAAGGTGTGTTAAAGTTTAATATGTTATTGTGAAAACAAAGCATGGAAATGGCAGATAAGTATCACACTTACCTAGGTACTGTATTCCACATGGATTTAAAATATTCAAAATGTTATTATCTTCCATTTAAATACACATAAATATCATTACAATTCTTTTAAAATAATAAAAGAATAAAAGTATTTAATATTATATCTATTTCCTCTCTCTTTTGACAGGTACATAACATGTAATGATGGTACAGTAAGCATATCAGTACCTGTATACTTGTAAAGAACTATACAGAGAACTATACCTTTTATATTAATTACTATGAATCTCTAGTGACATAATCTTGTGACATTGTATGACTATAATAAAATAGTGGATGGATAGTTTTACGATCAACTGGTAGATAAGTGCTCAAAGATACGCAGTAGCGTACATATGAAATGACCTACAGAAATTATTTTTATGTTGTTATAGTACAGTACTTTAATTTGGCCTACAGTAACTGATTTAATCTGAAATTTAGTCATTTTAAATTTTAACTGGAATATTTTATTCATTTTAGTAATTTTAAAATTTTAACTGGAATCTTTCTTTAACTCTTTTTAATATTTTATAAATGACTATCTTGATGTAATTGTATATTATTGTCTGTTTGGAGTTTTACTTTAATTATACTAGCCATTTTAATGTATATTTTATCTATGGAACTAATTTTTTTTTAAATAAAATTTTTAAAATGAAATTGAATCTGCATATAAAGTTTAATATAGTTTGAGGGGGGAGGGGGGACTGTTTTAGGTACAGTACTACTGTGGACAAGTAACGATCTGTAGATTATTAGTTACTTACATTCAGATTTTATTTATTGTCCATACAGTAAGGTAATTGAAATGATAACAAAACACAACAAAACTAGTCAACAACTCTGTGCTGAATACTGTAACCCAATGACACAAATTATACTGTTAAGGTTACTGTATGCTAGGGTATGTGTTGAACATCTGAGTTTAAAGAGCAGAATTCAATAACTAATTGCATACGTACAGTTAGTTTCAAGTTTTTTATTTATTTATTTTTTTATTTATTTATTCTTTCTTTTGACTGAATTTTCAGTAACACAGTAGTGCTTTTCAAAATTGTCCAGTTTTTTAACAAAGGAAAGAATATAAACAGAAGTAAAATATTAAATAGAACAAAAAAAGTATCAAAAAGAAAGAAAAACAACCCCACCCTCCACCCCAAAAAAAATTATACATTGCACGCTGAATGGCAAAAAGTTCAAATAGCAAAATAACCTTAAATAACAAACTTTAAATTATATTAAATTAGCACAAATGGTATTTTTGAAAGTGACTGTGGTCATAGTTGAATTTTTTCTGATTTTATTTGGTAGATTATGCCAAAGTTTAGCTGAGCAGTATTGAAAGTTTGTTTTCCTTGAGTGTTTTCCCAGTCTGGTAAGTCTATTAAAATCTTACTGCTTTGGCTACGAGTGCATTTGGGGTGGACACCATCATTAAACATAAACATTGAAGATAAATACTGTATGATGGTTCAATTGAATATTTTCTTGTTGATTAAAAAATGCATTGATGATAATGTTCTTATTCTTTGCATACAGTAAATCCTTAAAAATTGGCTGGTACTGTAAATGCTATAAAAACCTCTATAAAAACTAAAGTTTCATTGGAAGTTAGGCAAGACTTTTTTTATACCTTGTTTTGCGAACCTGCTGACTGCAAATATTGATGATTTCTAATAGAAATAAAATTTTATTTTTGGCCAATTAGTGCACCCTCCACCACGAAAAAGTGGAAATTTCAGGAAAAAAAATAAAATCTTTTTAAAATTTTTATTACGCCCTCTGCTGTCTTAAAATCTCCAGTGATACTGTAAGATATGTATATTTCTTCCTAATTATGTAAATTTGAAGCATTTACATTCACCAATAATATTTTATTTTTATTTTCTCCTCTGTCTGGATGATTTTGGCAAAACTATTTGCTAAATAAGAAAACAGAATTTTATTTTAATTTTTATTCCACCCTATATAATTCCACCCATCCAATAATGTATAAAAAAATAAGTATGCGAAACAAGGAATAAAGAAAGTCTCGCTTTAGTTTGATCCTTTCATATAAAAACATTAATGTTCTGACTGAATTTCAAACAAATCAGTAACAACATGAAAGCATGTGGCTTAGAATGATAGCAAGCCCACGCGATTATATCTGAAGTTATTGAAATATGTGAAGTTTAGTGCAAGGAAGTAGACTAAATATATATGACACCAAGGATATGCTTTGCGACACCAACTAGTTACAATTTGCTTCGCCACAAAACTAAAATTCAATACTGTATAAAAAATTCTAAAAAGTAGAACATGTTAGCATCTACATACAGTACTGACTGTATATAGTTACAATTAAAAATTCCTTCTATTTTCACAATACTTAAAAAAATTGACCTTCAATTTGAAGTACACCTTGACAATGATTATAAACTAATAAGACAAGTGTTAATTATAAATTATCTATTTATATAGCAAACGGTGACAACTGCTATTGGCACTATGAAAATTAAGACTATTTTTCCTACATTTAGATCAGATGTTTGAGCAATGCAAATGACACATACTCCCTTGGGCAAGTTCATGTTGATCCAGTTATTCTACAGGTTACAGTACTTTGAAATAATCTCAGATTTTTCGTTAAGCAGTGAATCTACAAACAAGTTTGGGATGTCATATCCTGTAAAAATATTTGGTACATAGAAATTTCTACAATAGAAATTTTGGAGAAATGACAGTATACAAATTGATGTGCGGAGTTCAGCCCCTTCAGCCCCTCCCTTGGGCAGATGATGGTACCATCACTGCTAAAGCTGTCCAGGAAGAATACTTTTAGGTGAACAGCATTACTTTGTTCATGAAGGTATTTACATGCTTTGTTAAATCTTCCTAAAATGTGCTACTGTAATACTGTGCACATCACAAACATTTTGACATTATGTACAATTAGACTGACCACATCCACGAACGCAAACAAAATCTCATTTTAAACAGCAGTACAGTACGATTTTATCAATTTGATAAAGGTAGTTACACTTCGTCTCGGTCAAAATTAATCAAACATGAACACTGCTTACATCGTTAATCAGATTAATCAGGTTATAATTGAAAATAAACGCATGAACTTTCATGCGTTATAGAGCACTGTACGTGAAAGATTTAACTTGACATAGACTACGAATAATTACTAATCTTTTATGATATCTTTGCAATAGATAATTTGTCATGCTTATTGTACACCTGTTCATTTAATTCAATTTCATGATACAATTATCAATTTTAATTTGACATCAAGGTGACAACAGATCTGTAGACATCTTAACCTAACTGTTGATGACCATGCATGGGTGATTTTTTTTTATAACTTACAAGCAAAGTAGAGATTTGCAGCTACGCTTTCAATCAGCTCAATGATTCTGGTCGAATCCTGCAGAGTGGCCACACATGAATACAAGCCTTCATCCTGCCTCTCGGTGCTAGTAAAATGTAAGGAGCCATTTTCGTACATGAACACACGACTTGATGACGATAATGGGTAATTGTTCTTTTTCCAATGTATTAAAATACTGCCCCTGTTCTGGACATCGTTAGCTTGACAGTTAAATATAACAGGGTTTCCTAATACTACAACAGTTTCAGTTGGTTCTATTTGGAAATCTGTGAAGATGATAAAATACTGAACTTTTAATTAACATTCAAACACAAACACAGAGAATGAAAGCGA
Organism: Anneissia japonica; assembly: GCF_011630105.1. NCBI lineage: Eukaryota > Metazoa > Echinodermata > Crinoidea > Comatulida > Comatulidae > Anneissia > Anneissia japonica. Next base: position 451,874 of record NW_022741166.1, read on the forward strand.
ACAAAGGACACAAATTTATAAAATGACAAATTACAAATGAAAACTAACTCAACGAGGGGAAAGATACCTACAAACCTTAATTAAATTTTATAATATCTATTTGTACTTTCATTATGAAATCCTAAAACAATTATAAAATATATTTTTTTTAATTATCTTCTTCGCTACAGTATTAGGTTGTTAAATATTGTATAAATTATTAATGAATTAATATAATATACAGTATAATACTGTATATTATTACAATTATAGAGAAATGGCATTCTTACACAGCCTAAATTGTTATTTTTACTGTATTTTTGTATTAACCTGTTACTAGGTTTTTCTAATTTCTATTTGCTATTTAATTAATTAATCAGCCAATTACTATAGTAATCAATCAATCATTCAAAAAAAATCTGTTAATGTTTTTATGACAACATATCACTAGATTAGCACTGTGTTAACAAGATAAAAATGGTCATTGTAATTGCATCTGTACAAATCAAATCCAGAAAAATATTACCCTGTACAATAAATAACAATCAATTTCAAAGAAAATTGTGAACAAATTCATCAAATAACTAAAAAATATATAGGAAATTATGAAATTAATATTGGGCGGTGAATCATTCGTAAGGGAACAGCCTTGACTGGATGTGGTTCCTAACATTGTAGCATCAATCACTTGACGATTAATTGATTTTAATGGAAAAACTTGAAATTATGGTGTAAACTTATCTTTTCAGAAGGATGTTGACAATATTAAATGTTTAATCATTACAGTAAATGTATTTAATCTTATTTGATTTACTTTTTGTGGATGGATTATTAAAAACAAAATTGACAGAACTGAAGAATGAATAATTGGTTATGTCAAAAAAGGTCAACAATAATATAATATTTCAGCAGTTGTTCATTATAACATACTGGACATTCATTACATTAGGCATTGTTAATCCATCCCATTTGTTCCCATATTTTCAAGTTGACAAGCATCCCAGATCTGTACATCATACAGTAGACTACTGAACATGAGGTATGGGCCTATGGCAAAACGTTGTGTGGCAGTGGGCCTGGGTGGCACAGAATGTGGGGTGGAAAAAGGCTTGGTAGCAACCGGGCGGAAAATGTACTAAATTCATAAATAAAATGTACATATAATTGATACATAAAAAGATGGACAAATATCAAATAAATAAATAAATAATAAATCTAATTATGTAACTAAAATCAATATAAAGAAATAATACTTACTAAACTGTGCAGTTAATGGCTTGACAGCGAAACATATTAAGAGAAGCGCTAAAGTTCTCAGTTCTGACATTGTCGATTAGTGTTATGGGTTGGACACTGAAAAAGAACAGAATTCAATCAGGGGAAATTTTTGAAAACATAATTTGTATTAATAATACAGGCAGTAATTGAAAGTAGCAATACTGTGAAGCGCTTAGAGGCCTTATTGGCATGACAATAAGTCTAACATATTATTATTTTACACAAAAAACATACAGTATGTAATATTATGAATATCTGATACAAATTAAAAAAAACAACAAATAATACACATTGATGAATAAATTAAGCAAGGAAAAATAATTTATCTATTAAGAAAAAAACACAAATCTAATCTAATTTATCTTCAATAATCAACACTTTCCATTCCCAGTTTCAATGATAATACCAAGATTTATACTGTAGATGTACTGTACAGTAAACTTTGATGTCTCCGACCCTACCTACAAAGGGAAAACCCTCAAAAGTTCAATTAAAAAATTTAACAGCTTAACTTATCAATACGTTTCTAACCAAAAACAGATTAAAAAAGAAAAAAGTAAATAAATCTACAATTTTTTTTTTCCTAGTACTGTTGTCACAGACTAAAACTACTGTAAGTACTGTATCGTTTTATTAATAGGTCCATGGTTTTAAAATTAAATACAGCCACACCAGTATACATCTGATACAGTACTATTGTAATACTGTAATCTGAGACCATACTGTATGCTAATTATCCATGACATACTGTATGCACGACCTGCAAATGAGTAGGAATACTGTAACGTTTTATATTTAGATATGCGATGACACAAAACCATATCGAGATGAAATAGCGTATCACAATATACAGTAACTACTATAGCGTGCTACCTAGATTGAACCAGTTGACGGGTATGCGTGTGTGCTCAAAAGAACAATTTCTGCAAAGAAGGATTCAAGTTAAATTTCCCATCACAGGGCAAAAGAACGTCCAACGATATTCAAATACTATGTATATAATTTATTAGGCCTACAGTACATGCAAACATCCCTCACTATCATTTACACTACATATCTGGTCCTCACAGATCTAACAGTATCACTCACAATTATTTATTAGAACCAAAATTACAAAACTGGGTTTTAGGAAGGTAGTGCAATAATAATAAAGAAGAGATTCACACGTACCGTAAGTCAAACCAGGAAATTAAAACAGTAAATAAATCTGAGTCATTTGAATTAATAGAAAGGTAGGATGTATTGTAAAAATTTACAATAAACAACAAGGCATATTTATTTATGGCACAATGGATAGAACAGTAGGCAATCCAAATTTATCCAATTATTTGAGGAAACTAGAATTTATCTAATAAAACATTCACAATACAGGTATAGTACACAGCAAGTGTTATCATCTTGTTTTTCATTCAGAGGAAATTTAATTCATATACAGTACCAAGTGAATATTTAATGATGAATTACATACCATACAGTAATGACCTTGATCTAAAATAGCATACAATTTGAATGTTATTAAGCATACAAATTTCCTTATTGTTTTTAACTTAATTATGTTTTAATTCAAAACTAAATATGAATTGAGAGAAAGGTTATCAACAAGGTAATCCTATAGGGCATCACTTTGGAGTACATTCAAGAGTATACATTATTATTTACCTGTACTGTACTTTATTGAGTGATACAGGGTAGGTAGTGGCGTATTTAGGAGTCTTGAATGAGTGGGGGCATGAAGGTGGAGTTGGGCTTGCTGATTAAATGAGGGGGCACTATGTTGCAAAATAAAGTGATTTTCAACTACCTGGGCATGATTTTTTTGCTTGCTTCGGACATTTTCAATAAGGGGGAGGGGGAGCGACATGGAAGCGAGCACTTTTGGGTGAGGGGGCGTGCGGTCTTGGGCACCCCTAGTGTTGATACAGTATGCCACTGGTGATAGGTGATTAAATGTGACATTCTGAACAATGAAGCTTAATCACTACCTGCCCTCAATACCAGATTTCACTAGAGTGACAACTCCCTTTCTGCAAATACTGAGCTTGTACTGAAAGATTAAAATTATAATTATACTAATAATTAATTCAAAATAACAAGTAGATCTTGTTTGCTGTACATTTTTAAAGCAAATAATACTTATATGTTTAACTTGTTTTCTTTTTTTTTAAACATACTGATCTAATACCTGATTAACACATGCCAAAAACTTACACAGGATGTGTGGAAAATTTAGAAAACATCCACTATACAGTTCTTCTGTGTGAAGATATCCGATTCTGGCTAAAATTAGCAAGTGTCCCTTTTACAGTAATATCCTTGTAAGAAAATCAGAACTCAGAGGCTAATGTTATAACACTCCCAAGATACAGTATTTAGCATGATTTGTGCGCATACTCACAGGGGCGGAGCTTATGCTACCAGATTTCACTAGAGTGACAACTCCCTTTCTGCAAATACTGAGCTTGTACTGAAAGATTAAAATTATAATTATACTAATAATTAATTCAAAATAACAAATAGATCTTGTTTGCTGTACATATTTAAAGCAAATAATACTTATATGTTTAACTTGTTTTTTTTTTTTTTTAAACATACTGATCTAATACCTGATTAACACATGCCAAAAACTTACACAGGATGTGTGGAAAATTTAGAAAACATCCACTATACAGTTCTTCTGTGTGAAGATATCCGATTCTGGCTAAAATTAGCAAGTGTCCCTTTTACAGTAATATCCTTGTAAGAAAATCAGAACTCAGAGGCTAATGTTATAACACTCCCAAGATACAGTATTTAGCATGATCTGTGCGCATACTCACAGGGGCGGAGCTTATGCTTGGGGGTCATGCTAAACTTCATTGGGTGACTACAGATACTGTACAGTACAGTACAACTACAGTACTGTATTTCTCTGCACACATTTCATTCAGCGCTGTATTCAAAGCACTAACCATTTTCAAACTGAGAAGGGGAGCATACAGTACTTGTTATTTTAAAAAATAAATATGGCACTTTATTTATTGAAATTATAAAATGTAGTGGAGGACGTTGGGATGGGATACGTCGAGTTTGAAATCCTTTTGCATGAAAACTGAGAAGGGAGTATACAGTATTTGTTACTTTAAAATGGCACTTTATGCATTGAAATTATAAATGTAGTGGCAAAACGTTGGGATGGGGGCACGTTCCATGTCGAGTTTGAAGTCCTTTTGCATGATTACAGAGAAGGGAGCATACAGTAATTTTTATTTTAAAATATCAATATGGCACTTTATGTATTGAAATTATAAAATGTAGTGGCAGAACGTTGGGATGGGGGCCTACAGTAATCCCTGTCAAGTTTGAAGTCCTTTTGCATGATTATTCATTTTAAATGCCAAAAATGATAATAGACCTACAGACAGGACAGAAGGAAATGCCGAGTTAGATCGTAAATAACTACTGTGCCACCATCAATTACTAACTTGCAAATTTGCTAATACTATTTAAGATGCTCTGTAGAGTGGAGTTGTATAGTACAGTAATGTACTGTAGCTTAGTGATTACCTACAGTAAGCGTGATTTTTCAATGGAGGACTAGGGATGTGCAAGTATTTTTTACATCCCCTACATAATTAAAGTCACAGAATAAGGTTAATTATTCTCAAAATCAAGTACAGTATCAGAAATTAGCTTTGATGAGAATTTGATGGAATTACTAACGATATTGTAGAGCAATCTTGGGAGGTCTGATGACAAACAAAATAACAATGGTAACCAAGGCCTTAACCTTTAAGTACTGTACAACTTTACCATGAATATTATAATGGACTTATAATGGAATCAGAGGGCAATTTATCATTATTTGTACTGTATGTAAATTTATTTAGTATTGAAATTATTATTATTCTTAATAATTAATCTATTCTTTATTATTATTCTCAAATTTGTATATAATCTTTTAACTTGTTAATGTTTGTTTTTTGTAAATATGCTCTTGTATTGTCGAGGGCACCTTAAAATCAGCTCACGCTGAATGGGTCACCCTCTTGAAATATGGTTGAATAAATAAATAAATTAAACACTTTTTCATTTGCATAAATTAAGAACAGGAAACCCATGAAATTCATATTTTAATAGCTCAATTAAACTTGTTCCTTAAAAAAACCCCATTATTAAACTGCCATCATAAAATAGATGCAAAATGCATTCACACTCTATGGTACAATAGTGGTTATCTGGTACAATTCCTCCTAAGAAATGTGCAATAAAAAAAATACTATACCTAACATTACAAACGCTCTTCTGTAAACTTCTAAATTTGGAAATTATTTTGTTTTTGATATGTTATATTGCTGGTGGAAAAAAGGATGGTTAAGCCCCTTTTCCCCCACTTTTTTTTTAAAATCTGTATCTCATTAATTATTCCCAAGTTTTTCATCAAACTTTTTGTATAAAAATCAGGTGTACAACATCAAAAATGTTTTCCCTCCAGATACTGGCTTTAAATGAGCAATACTTAACTATAAATTGTTGTAGTGATATGGATTTTTACCTGCCAATCTGGCCATGGAGGTATTTCCTACCTTTGTGAACAGAATACCAGACTGTGAAATAAGGGAATAAGGTATCTACCTCTCAAAAATTACGAAATTTATTGACTCATTTTGAAATAAAAGGGCTGACTTCTACACAAATTTTTCAAAAAAATTAAGCCTTGGCCATACTTTCAATGCGATTTTGTTTGCAAATTTTGAGTACTGTATTCGAATACCCATGCAAATAAAATACATGGTATGGTCTGACCTGTTGCAAAGGTAATCAGTGATGATACGAAACATTAAAGACTGTGATCTGGAATTTCGATTAAACGCTGTGATGTTTGTAATTCAAATTAATGTAGATCTCAAATAAAAGCTCAAACGCATATTCAAGGGCAACATTTACCTAAAAAATTATGTTAGGCACTTTTAAAGCGGAACAATTTTTTGATTCATCTTTTTTAGTGAAGATATTCAAAGACCCATTACAATTTTTGTGTAGCCACTATTCATGGAAAGGTCATTATCAATGATCACAATGTAAACAGAATCTACAGTATTATTAATAATAAAAGAAAAATAATACTAATAATAGCCTAGGCCTAGGCTACCTAGCTAGGGCCCTAGTCCTGTAAATCACTACAGACAGTAGTCAGAATAAAATCATTGATATGTAAACCGTAAACGTATAGTTTTACATTCTACATTTTAATGAAAAAAAAATAATGAAGTTACGCACCATGAGGAGACAAAGCCCAGGCAGCCAGCACCCGAATCCAGTTGGCACTACAGCTTGTTGTACTCTCAGTCTAGCAGTCACCTCCACCTACTACTCGATCGATATACACACATGAGTCAACTTTACAAATACGATTCGCTTTGCCTTGCTTGGTACACACACACACAGTCACAGGCTACTCTTTGATTACGAACTACCAACAACCGGCGTTTTTACTGTGCACACTTGATCCGACGCTTTTTGACATCTAGCGCAAAATTATCTTATTCGCTTAAGAATGGAGAGCACCTGACATAGTAATAATTGTTAATCCATTGATAAAACTGAAATTACTAACCGGTGTCAAATTAAAATACACTACAAAATGGTCAATAAACAACAACCTTAGCGATCGCGTCTAATAGGCTTCATTTTCCAGTCGTTGTTACTATGAACAAAGTGATTTTGTTGATGTTCGTAGCCTCCCTTCCTGCACTTGGAAGTGTAATAGGATCGAAAAAAACGTGCTTCTTTTCATTACCTTTTTTACTCCACCACCAGTACCCATCGTGTTAATCAAACACCAACACCATTACTTCCATCTTCTCCGTCCAAGGTGAAGATTCTTTTAATAAATTTCGAGCAAAATCTAGGGCATAGTACAACTTGAACTAGCTAGACCCTAGCCTGGCTGGGCACTAGCTACTCTAGTTTAGTATGTGTCGTCATCCCGGGTATTCGTCATCCAATCCGTGCCTGGCCTAAACCTAAATTAACTAGCTAGGTTAGTGGTATGGTGCTATTAGTACAGTATTTGGCTACATTACATAGGCCAAGGGTGCCCTGTATTAGCAATGTCGGTGCTAGCGGAGGTACAGTGTAGCTACTGTAGGCTTGACTTTATTATTAGAAATGATAACTTAATAAAATTTATCTAGGCCTAAACAACAAAACAAAACAAAACAGGAAGGGTGCACATAATATTCCATTGCACAGTTTTGCAGACTGGCGAAGGATATGTATAACTACAATACTATAGTAATAATAAAAAGTAATAATAATCTAATTAATTATATTAATAATAGTAATATAAAAGTAATAATCTAATATTAAAATATAATAATAAGTAATAAATGTAACTATTGTACTTAATAATGATAAGTATAATACTGTAGTACCATATATATACGTGCATATAAGGCAACCCCTGAGTTTGAGAACATTTTTGAACAATATTTGTATGTTGTGTGTATAAGACGACACTCTCCCCCTGTTTCACGGTTGGAATTCCTACTTTTTTTCTGCTTTTTATGGTCCTGATACTGCATCTAGCTGGTGAAACATGGAACCAAATGTAAGGCTAATCTTCAAAATAATACATTTCTATATAGATTCTAAATGTTTATCAAAATCTTATTTCCCCATATTTAAAATTGCGTTCATTCATGCTAACATTTAATAGCTTAATGCAGTAGTAAATTTGCTTGATATGGACGAACCATACAGAAGATGAACATGATTTTAAAAATTTAAAATTTGTATGTCATGCGTATAAGATGACCCCCTGTTTTTCAATCGTAATTTGCTATTTTAAGCCTCGTCTTATCCGCAAGTATATACGGTAATAATTATAAGTAATAATAATCTAATGTAATATTAATAATAGTAATATATAAAAATAATAATAAGTAATTATCTAATAAAATGATAGATATTATTAATATCGTAATAAATATATGTTCTTGACGTATTGTTGTTATTTTAATGATCAAATGATAGAGAATTTCCTGGATGGTTCACTCTAGTGGTTGATTAAATAAAACTGCATTTGTATCCAGAGGGCATGGATGTGTTTAGCAACCAAGATCTGAACAACGATTTCCAGCAAGCTGCTGAGCATGTGAAATCAATTGTGGGATCTTTGGCTGATGAGCAACTTCTAAAGCTGTATGCACGATATAAACAGGTACTTCTTCCAGTTGAGTAGAAACTTCATACTTGTAGTCTACAGCACTTCTAATAGTCTTGCCTAAGCTTACTCTTTTATTTAATTTTTTTTTTGGGATTTGTTTCATTGTGATGATAAAAATGATAAAGAACAAAAGTAGAGAAATTATTGTACAAGTGATATACATTGCATTGAATATATCTAAAATAATAATAGTTGTAGACTTGTATTATAAGTGTACTATTTATGAATCATGTTTTCTAAATATATGCTATAATGCATTTTTACGTGCACCTGGTATTTTACTTTTTTTTTGTTTTAGATCAAAATACAGTAATATGATTATTGTTGAATTCTTGTTATTTCAGGCTACAACAGGAAGATGTAATATTCCAAAGCCGCACATGTTTGACTTCCAAGGGAGATCTAAGTGGTAGACGATCACTTTTCTTATACAAACTGTACTTATTTTTAGAATGAAGGAATGTGTTAATCTGGTGTGTATGGGAGTTTTAGGAGTGCTTATGTTAGACTAAAGCAGCATTTCTAATGAAACCACAGGTTCTATGGATAGTAGGCCTACTGTTATAGTGGTATTTCTTTTGATTGTTATTTCATTAATATTTAAAATCTTATCATATAGATGTGATTTTTGACCAAGAATCTCATAATTTATTTAAAAAAATGTTAATCTCATATTGATTATAATACTTTACATCATTGTTCAGTTGTTTATCATCTCCTAATTGTGTTTAAAGTTTTTTCCCTCCAGAGGGCTCCCTTTCATTATCTTATCAAAGCCATACATAGTCCTATTCTTGATCAGTTCATGTTGCTTGTTCCAGGAATGCCTGGTCACAGCTTGGTGATATGAGTTCAGAAGATGCAATGGCAGAGTATATCTCGGTGCTGGATTCATTGGATGGGACTTGGAGGTCAAAAATTACTGAAGAAAAAGGGGTAACACAGTCTACTTCCTTTGGAATGTCTGTCAGTACAATGAAGAAAGGCGAAGATGAAGTATTAAGGTATGGAAACTGATGAAAACAGATGGTGAAGGATGAGCTGTAATTCATTTCCTGTGTTCACATTTAATAATTAATCCTTTTAAATACTGGTGATGTGACTGCAGCTATATAAATTTAAAAGTAATTACTGATTTTAATCATCAAATCTTGATGGAGCTATCTCTGAATTTGTACAGGGACTGATATAATGACTGATATGGTCGCTACCTTATAAAACTTAGGCTGTTTATGACAGTTGGCAGAGTCTTGGAATGGTCTCTGGTCTTTCAGCAATTTGCTAGCTAATGAAAATCATAGTTACTTTTCTGTTTGTGTTTCAGTGATAGTGACAAAACTGTTTTTGATTGGTGTAAAGAAGGTAATTTAGAAGAACTGAAAAAGCATATAGCAACAGATGATACTATCATTAACAAAAAGGATGAAGAGGTTGGTGTCATTATATTAGGTGGTATTATTTTTGTGTGTTTATGAACTCTTAATAATAATGGCAATGTTTGATAATTATAGTACAATTAATAATGCAACCTTATTCCATGGATAATAAATTTTGAAATAATAATACAGCAGCTACTATGCGCCATTTATGTACATGCTGTTCCGAGGTCCAGAGAATCCTGACGAAAAGAATGTTCTTTTCTTTTTTTTTTCAGTTTTTCTCGTTGGAAAAGCAATAAACAAAGTGAGGCTTAATTTTTAGACGCAGTTTAAATGTATTACTAATTTGGTTTATTTTAATTATACTTAAATTTTTCCTCTACAGTAATTCTAATTCTATCCTTTTTTGTTCTTTTCCCTATCCTTTTCTTTTGAGCATTGGATTTATATTGACACACAACCATAAGCGTAGATCCTGGGGGGATGGGGATATATCCCCCCCCCCAATATTTGACAAGGGGGGATAGTCCATTGTATCATCCCCCCAATATTTTGACTATGTATGGGATAAAATGGAGCTTTACACACTTCAAAAGACTGTCACAGAAATAATTTGCACTGTCTTATGCACTTACAAAGATGAAATTTAGCATAACGTTAATGTTGATAACAAAATTATTTTATCTGGTACCAATCTAAGCTCTTCTTTCCTTAGATATTAGATGTGCTTGCAAAGAGAGCCACATTTCACACTGAAGGGTGTGTACAACATCAGTAATGTTCTGTCAATTCCAAGAATGTTTAAGGTTATATCAGTTGATGAGGAATTTATTGATTAGGCCTATAATAGCAAATTGCATCAATTTATTTTGCAATTTTAAACAAGGTTTCCAGCTTCAGAGTGGGGTACATCCCCTTGTCCGCACAAGGGCACACATTGGCGCTAACACCAGGCGCGTAACAGGAGTCTTGGGTCAGAGTTGGTATTTATTTCCCGGTTAGTAATTTACCATACCCACCCCACTCCATAGGCCACACAAGTGTGTTTGAAACTAAATATAAGCTTTTTCATCGTGGTTTTATTTATTACAAACATATTCTTTCACCATCAATACACATTGAGGCCCTTCTTTTAGGTTAAAACAATTTATCTTAAATTTGTCTTTCTTGAGTTTGGGACTATTATGTGTTTAAATAACTGAAAAGGAAAAACCTATAAAAGCGAAGCGTGCGAAATTTGAAGTTCTTAGGCACTTTCAGGGGATGAAAAGGGCATTTATAAAGGGGTGTGGAAGATTTTCCAAAGATAGATATTTTCCCCTTGTCCCCCAGTGGTTACGCCATCGGGCAGCATAGATCAAAGGAGTTATGACAGTTTTTGAAGTGGAGAAGGGGTTGCAGGGTGTTGTGAGTCTGGTCATTATGATATCTTCCTTTTTATTCTTGTCTTTATTTTTCTCCTTTCTTTTTATTTTCCTTTCCTTTTCTTTTCCTCTTCTTTCTCTTTCCCTCCCTCTCCCCTGTTTCTTTTCTCTTATTACCCAGCCCTTATACAAGTTTATGATTTAATTGCAGGGTCTTTGTTTATTGCATTGGTCATGTGACAGGGGATTTGAAGACATTGTGCGATATTTACTTGCACAAAAGGCCAGCATTGACCAACAGGATTCAGACGGCCAAACAGCATTGCATTATGGTAGGCTGCAAATCATCTGATTATTTTGTTCATATCGTCTAATTGTCCTTTCTGTATATTATTGCCTTATTCGTACGAACAGTATTCAACTTTATCAAAATTGGAAATTAACAATCTCAAAAAATACTCTTCATTAATAAATCATGAAAGATTTTGATACTTCTAGATTCATAATTTGTTTGAATTAATCGTTCGTATACATTTTCAGCATGCACATGTGAACGTAATGCGATAGTTGAGATGTTACTGGAACATGGTGCTAACCCGAATGTTAGAGATACAGTGGACTGCGTGCCAGCTGATAACACAGAGAACCAGCATATCCATAGTCTACTTAAAACAATGTCTACGAGCTGTCCCACATGACATTATGATGCTTTGTAGTTAGTACCCCATCCTTAATAATCAAGAGGTTATGATTTTGATTGCAGCATATGTGAATTCTGTTGGCTGTACTGCAATAGTTTGGGAATTTAGGTCCCTGTAAAAAATATGTTCTTTAGGTAAGACTTTTTTATTACCTTTGTTTCGCGAAACCGCCGCCGGCTAATAACGATAATTTTGAATGAAAATAAAATTTTATTTTTGGCCAGTTCGGGCACACGCGCCACTAAAAATGGAAATTTAAAAAAAAAAGGGTTTTTTTTTTATTTTTATGACGCCCACCACTGCCTTAAAATCTCCAAAAATAAGATATATTTATTTCTTCCAAATTATATAAATTTAAAGCATTTAACCATCCCATTACTACACTGTTTACATTCACCAATCAAATTTTTTTTTTATTTTCTCATCCATCTGGATGTTTTTGGCATAACTATTTTCTTATTTTTATTATTTTGCTCCCTCCCATGACAAAATTTTAAAAACTAAGTTCTTAAAACAAGGTTTAAAAAAGTCACGCCTTACTTGATAGGACCAAACTGGTGCCAATGGCCATCATTTTTCTAAGTGTATGAGCCTAATGTAGAGTATAAATTAATAATTATTCATTATTCGGAGAAAACCCACCTCTGTGTGCTTGAAAAGAAAAGTCAAAATCAAGTACACTAAGACTTTAATGTTCCAAAGGCATAAATTTACAAGACTTAAATTACTAGCATATTGTTTTAACCATGTTGAATATGCATAGGGAGGGCAAAAAATATTGCTCTCAAAGTTAAAGATATAGTTTTTTATGAGCTAATTTTTTAAATTTGAATATATTATAAATTAGATATGTTAAAAATGTACTTTTAACTGTGTATTTATTGTATTCATGTTGTAATTGTTTGATACTAAAATTATTCTAGTTCTACTTTATGAGAATGAAGAGTAAGTGTAGATGAACGTATATTAAAATTAATTCTGTAGATATGGGCTTCTGTAACATAATATTAAACAGGGCCAACATTTTGGGAGGGGGCCCCACTAGCGTTCCTTTCCGATGGACTCGAACAAGAAACCATTAAACTATGCTGTTTGTTACAAACTATAAGTTACAACAATTTATTCATCAAGAACATCTATCACTATCACATAAGAGCAGTGGCGCTGAGTGGCCAGGGAAACCGGGTTATGTGCCGCAGGGGCCTGAGCCCAGTAGGGGCTTGAGATAACTAGGTAGAAAATAGTAAAATAATATAAATACAAGTTATTAAACGTATACATTTATCCAGTATCATGTGTTTTTCCCACGAAAATTGTGAATAAAGCTGACCGTTTATCCATGAAAGCTGGTATTAAATCGTTTCTAATTCTTTTTCATGAATATTTTCATAGCTACTACTAATCTAGAGTTTATTAGGACCCATGTTATTATTGAACGCCTATGACAGTAATTATTATTTTTCAAAAAAAATATTGAAAAATAATGCTACCTGCATTTTTAGTGCGACCCCTGTTAAGCTTGGGCCCCAGGGAGCTTACCATGCCCCCCCCCCCATATGATCTGTTAATGGTAGTGCCTTTCAACATAAGCGGTCGACCTAGCATACCAGGATTAACTCCACCTGACCACAACTAGAGCACGAATAGACACAAAACTATCACTAATACAGCAACAATTTTGATATGTGAATATGAAAGTGTTAAATATATTAGTGCAATACAATATTACATATCAATATGCAATTCACAGAAAAAATAC
>NW_022741166.1:465553-493112 GCF_011630105.1 Anneissia japonica
ATTTTATATATAGTTATCTATTTTAATACTCGAATGTTTACGTATTATTGTACTGTATGTGCTGCCAGAAGACCCCCATGACTTTGCGTTGCTTTTGGGCCATCCGGCCAGTCAGCCATACGTTTTTTTATTGTTTTCACTGGTGAAATAAATGATATATGATTTTATAAGAATACCAAGACTGAAATTGCATAAAAAAAAGAACAAAATAATTACAAATTGAGGCTGAGCTAAAATTTAAAATGAGGTTTTATGTTTTTTTAAATAATGCAGTACAGTAATGCTGTAAAATAATAAAGTATAGTGTGTCAAATACAACAAAATAAGAACATTTTGAGCCTGAAATCAGAAAAATAATAAGAACACTGAGCCTGGGCAAAACTTTACTGGTTCTTGTAAAAAAAAAAGTGTACTGGTACTATGTTAATAATATACTGTAACAAGACATCTAGAGCTGGGTCTTGATTCCTTATTGAAGTACACATCTTTGATGATAGGCCCAGGTGAGAAGAATGCAGAGGATGTAGCCATGTTAATGTAACACAGCGTGAGGTATACATCCACGGTGCTACTGTACTTTGGTCTAATGCACAGAGATGAGTACTAGGGACATTTTATGGTAGGGTATACATTCTATTACAGGGACAGGGTATGAACATTTGGCAATTAACCACTGAAGGATGTAACAATGATGACATTGGTATTTCAAAAGTAGGAACAGAGTATGGACATTTGGCAATTAACCACTAATGGATGTAACAATGATAAAATTGGTATTTAAAAAATACGTCATAGGTAGTGTGTGTTATTATGTATATAATTTTTCAAATCAAGTTGGTGCATAGCACTGTAAACACAATATAAAAATATAGGTAAATAACAAATGATGGTGCATAGGTCAATTCTTTGACACAATTGCGATACAACATGCTCCTATTTGAGCACTGTTGTTGTTATTATTTATCTATTTGTTTGTATATCTGTATATAGGTGGTGCAGTGGTCTCCATTGTGCTTCATGACCATATATGTTATTTTTGGCTGACCAAGTTTGAATCCCAAAACTTGCAATGATAACAGGCTGTGAATTTGTTCACACAATGCTTCAGCCCTAGTTTTAAGTATTTCATGACATATGAGTACAATTAGGAAGAAAAATTTATGGGGTGATTTCATATTTTGAATTTCATGTTTTGAATTATTGAAAACAATTGATAAAGTGTTACTATATTGCAACAAGTCAGATGCCAATTTAAACACTAATCTCTACACTATTTATAAGTGCCACTCATAAATAAGGGCCTATCCCGAATAAGCTCCATACTGAGGCCGCCGATAATTACATAAGCGCTGCAGCATTATTATTTATGATAATGATCATGATGCTCACCCAATGCCCGCTCTATTTTCCCGAGGACTTGGTTGTTTGGAATTGCTCGGCCTGCTTCGTAGTCATTGATGACCTGCGGCTTTTCATTAATTTTCTACAAAAAAAAATGAAGTACCACAAGTGAAAAAATGTAATAAAATATCTCATCTAAAATTTGCCTTAGTAGACATATACAGAAGTAATAAAATACAGAGAAAATAACTTACAGTTGCTAGCTCTTTCTGAGTTAGTTTCTTCTCTGCTCTCCCTTGACTGATTAATTTTCCAACCTCAAGAGGCACACGTTCATCTGAAATGAAATTAAAGAATCTAAGCTAAAAAAATTGAATATATATATATATATATATATATATATTTATATAGATATATATATATATATATATAATTATTAACTAGAAAGAAATGTAAGCATATATATATATATATATATATATAAATACTGTATAATACTTACGATGCAATTCCTCACTTTCTCTGTCTAGTTTAGCAACATTTTTGGTGATAACATGCTGCTTATTTGATGCGGCAGTGACTGGGGAGACAAAACATTCAGATATTCAATAAATGAAATAAACAAAACACTGCATTATTTGATCACTGATCAAATGGCCAGGTTAACAGCCTCACATAAGAAATTATTTACTCATATCGTCGCTCACATCATGAATAAACACAATGTTGTTTTCACGATTCATTACTTTGTGTTAGTTTGTGATGTGACAACATTTGGGCCTTTAAAGAGCCAATAAAACACTTAAATGTTTTGAATGTTTCATCCTACAATTTTATAATACAAAGTGAATTATATATTATTGTCTTTTTTACAGTTCCAAATTGTGGATGCCCTAAGTTGTTAAATCAATTAAGATATAGTAAATTCAAACATTTTTTATTTGTCTCCACATGATGTCCACTTCTGAAAGCAGCATTCACAGCCTATGGGGTGAGAAAAAAAAAATATATTACTAATTAATAAAAATATAACAACATTGACATACTAAAATCCCACACATCTGTTCCTTTCAAAAAAAAAATGAGAACAGAATCTCAACCTCCAACGGGATTCGAACTAGGGACATATTACTTACAAAGTGAACATCATAACCAACTAGACCACAATTGAATTTTTAGTTATGTGCGATTTGGTAGCCATTGAGAGATAAGGTAAAGTAGTCCCTACTCATTATTGAATGTAGGGGAATAAGCTGTTAGACCATCATACTAAGCCTCGGTGGTAGGGTGGGTGGTTTCCATTACACACCGCTTTTTATTTTCTTCCCAGTATTGAACCCCGGGGTACCCATTTACACTCCTGGGTGGAGAGAGACAAATGTAGGTAAAAAGCCTTGTCCAAGAACACAAGCGAAATGCACAATGAAATTTCAACCAATTGAGAGCCTTCAATTATTATTCCTTGGAGCATGACAAACAATTCAGATCCATTGATCAGTTTTTAAGATATTTAGGTCTAGGACATTCCATCGCAAGGGTCTCCAAATGCACACCTTACTCTGGAAGGTCATTAAATTTCCATATTTTTTTTCCTTGGTCATTTACAAACCATTCCAGAAAGGTTTTTAGATATTGTTTTTTGAAAGTTATAAACATTGCGTATAAATGCTAAATTGTGTTAACATTGAAGCTTTGCACTGTTTACTAGCCATGCATTAACATTACAAATCTGAAAACTTATGTATACTTTTGCCTAAATGATATTTGAAAATTTAGAAAATGCATATTGGGCCTTTAAATTATTTAATAGCAAATACAAGGGTTAAGATCATCATTATACCATACCCCAAGAGTGAAAATAAAAATGGATCAGAGGGCCAAACCGAACTTTCATTCAGAAGGGCCGCAAGCAAATTTTTTTTTAAATGAAAATTTGATGTTTCTGACATGCTTCACAAAACTCATACAGTACTAAATTTATTTTACTATTTTATGCGCAGTTTTACTATTACTGAATTTCTTAAGTTAAGTTACACAAAGTTGTTATACTGTATAGACTGTGGTTTTTACATAGTTTTTACTTAATTTACAAGTCTTTTACTTTACACTACCATAATTTTATTAGGTCTACACTGGCAACTGGTACAAAAACAATACCATAAATTAAATTTTTATTGCTGTTGTTGTTTTGAAATTTGCAGTAATTGTGCTTCTTTACTATGATTAGGGCTAGAGGCCTGGGCTTTGCGATTTTGGTATTTGGCTGCCATTTCTGTTTTCAACTGCTTTATTGCCATTTTGACCAGAAATCCCCTTTTGCACACATCACTATACTACTGACCATTACATTCCAGTTTGGTAGAGACTATTCATCGGACAGCATTTCAGTGGTGTATCTAGAAGTATTGAAATGGGGGGGGGGGGTGTGCGATGGTAAGTTGGGAGGCTTGAAGATTAGGTATCTAAGGAGAGTTACTGGCAAAATGTTTGTGGTATGTTGTTATTTTTAACTACTTCAGTGTAATTTTCCAGCTCAGCAAATTTCCAGTGAGATGGGATGGTGGGTGTTAGTTAGGTGATCACCTCCCAAGCCCCACTCCCATAGACATGTCATACCTTGGTTGACTTTGATTCTGATGCTCTTGGAGTTTTCTTCCTTAAATAAGTTACTTCTTCAAAACCTGCTTCAGCCATTTCTTTTTCTTATATTCTAGAAATGAAATGAGAGGTCTATGTGAAAATTAAGATCATAGTTAAAAATGTTAAGTCACACTTACTTGCCAGTTAAAATGTCATTTATACCTCTTTTAGCAAAGACCAACCACATCCACAACTAAAAATCAACTGACTTCTCGGCTATAACAAAAGATTTCCTAAGCAATGCTAGATTAAAATCGTTGGCAGGCTAGAGATTGTCGGAAGTCAGGGAGACCTATGTCATCTGTATGACTGCATGTCCCCTATAGTCGTAGATGTACTGAGGTGAATTTTGGTTCCAATGATGTCCCTTTCAAAGGTAATACAGTACTACGTAAAACATTATTTCTTAGAAAGATACTTTAAGCACAGTAAGCAGGTAAAGATTTCCTATTTCAATACAACCCTGCTGATCCCCTGTAAAATATTATCCATCCTCTTTACCTTTTACACAATGACTAGCAGTAATAATGCAACAATATGCAGTTGTTAGAGGTAAGTCAAGATAGGTTAAAAATTTAAGCCCCTATTGGATCCCCTTGAATAAATAGCAATTAGAATAGTTGCGTATATTACACTAGTGGAAATATAATTATACAAAGTTTAGATTAATGGAACTAAAAAAATCTTGAGAGCCTGCAAGGCCCAAAGTGCATTAATCTAACAATAAGTATAATAAATTTCCCCAAGTGTATGCACTATTTTAATTGCTTTGTAAGTCAATCGCTGTGTTTTAATCAAACTGTTGTTGTAGTCAACGGTTGCTATAGTAATGTGATCAGTACATCTGTACGCATATTACTTTTAGCTTTGCGTGCGGATTGTTGCTGCAGTAGTACATGCTATTTGATTGTGTTTGAAGAACTTGTCTTGAGCTTACTATTTTGATGAGATATTTGTCAAAGGAATAAAAATTTATTCAAGCATCTGAGAGGATAGCGTACAGTACTTTAATCACATTTTGGTTGGTGCAGATAGGTAAAATCGTGTGATGAAACGATTCAGGCCAGACTAGGCTAGGCCTGGGTATACTGCCTACACCTAAATCTTTGCATCTTTGTATAGATAGGCCTAAAATATTCATATTTAATGTTCAGCTTCTTTAGTTTATTAGAGTCCACTGATTCAAGGAATTTCTTAATATTGAATTTGAAATTACTTTCTTCGGGTTCTAATAATACACCTTGTTTATGAATGTCATTTTTTCAATTACCACTTGTCAACAAACTACGATTCGGTGGGTGTCTGCTTTTTTTTTTTTAAACATAACACTGACATGACTAGGCTTGGCTAGTAATAATATTTCATACACTTAAATTCCTGATTAAAAATCTATCTATCTATTTCATGGATTTTAAACATCGTGGGCGAAACAATGACATTCGTCATGATGAGGGGATGGTTTTGACTTTGGTTCTCAGTGGCCTACACTCACTGATTAGTGCCTAGGCCTAGCACTTAGTCTTCCTAGATCACTAAATTGACACTACTAAATGATCCACTAATACACTCTACAAGTCAAAATAGAAGGCTTCCACATTTTAATTACATTACAACATTTATGATTCAGTAGTTTCTACTAAACAGAGGTAACTTCATGTTTCAGTCTTATTTCAACCCTCGCTCGCGACATTTTTGACTTGGAAAATATCAGTGACCTTTCATTTCATTGTGCATATGTAGTAGTAGCGTGTCAGACTTCTAACGCTGGAGGTTGGGTTCTGGTGTCGGATTAATAACCATGGTGTAAAAGTAATGTTGGCAGGCAGAATGCATGGTTGAGGCAGGATGCCAGTCAATTCTAGCGGATGTCAGTTCGAGCGGATGCCAGTTCGAGCGGATGCATTTAGTGCGAACTACAACAAGGGCGAATTTATCGTCTTGGCAAGTCCGATTAAAAGATGGCCGCTAGAAAGCACTTAGGCCCTATATTTTAAAACTATAGAATTTTTGTCTCCAGTTAGTTGAATTATATAGTGTTGTAACAGTATTTGTTGATTTACGATTTAGGCCTATATTTGTAAATGGGAGTAACTGTAATTGTAATTTTTATTCACCATAGAAATTTAAATTATTTTTACGTATATGGTATCAGAAGGTGTACAAACCTTTGGTGTAGTAGTGTGACACAGAGGCGGATCCAGTGTAGGGGACACGAGGAAGCACGTGCACCTCATCTTGCCACTAAGATTTCAATGCATATTAATGTTATGTGCTACTCACTTATCTATTCTGAAACTGTTGTGCCCCCATCCCGCCGTTTGAAAAATTCTGGATCCTTCAGGCCTGTGAGAAGACTATCAACAGCACAGTAATAGACATCATACCAATTTTCTCCACTATTCAACCATTCGTCTATGTAGTTCAAAACCCACTTTTTTTTTAAATTTATCATGTGGAAAGAATAACAATGACTTAACATTATTTTTATGAACGTAGGTATGTTTAATTGTAAATCGTTAACCTTATAAATCAATTAAATACTTTTTTTTATACATAAGGCTTTTTTCCTGGCTCCAGTGTCGTATCTACTGTAGAAGTCCTGAAATGGGGGTGCTGATTGGGGGCGCGAAGGTGAGTAGTGGGGGGGCTCGATGATCAGTTGAGGGCTCAATGATCAGTTGAGGGATGCTAACTCTCAAAATAAGGTGATTTTAGGTGATTTTTAACTACTTGCAATTGAATTGGGGGGGGGGGGGGGGGAAACGACTGATTTTTGGAGGGCATCCCCCCCCCAACGCACCCCTAGATACACCAGTGCCTGGCCCCCAGGCAAACCTGAGCCCAGGCCGAATGCAAATTGTTAGCTCAAAATAGGAAATTTTAAAGTAATTCGTACATAACTCGCACAGGCTGTTGTTCGCAAAAGTAAATTTTTTCTCCGCTCGAACTAGCATCCGCTCGAATAGATTCTGCTTGAAACCGCTCAAACTGGCATTCGCTCGAAGTGGGATCCGCTCGCATTGACAGGTTCCCATTGAGGCACATGCAGGGCAGGGGAAGGGCCTAGCCTACCTCCTGCTGTAAGTTACCAACTAGGACTAGGTAGAGGTCTCAGCCTACCTAGGCCTAGTCCTATAATAACCAAACCTAGGCCCTACACGCCTAGCTTGACTAGGCCTAGTAGGGCCTATCATCCTAGCTAGGCATCTGCCATACATATGCTAGCCTAGACTTTTTGCTTGGCCTTGTACGAAGAGAGAGGATAGAGAGACCTGTTTCAAAATCGCTAAACTAGGCCTATATATTAATATTGATTGGTTAAGAAAGTTCAGATTGAATTGTAACTACAAAATTAATTAACATTCATTACCACCCGAATTCCTGATGCAATTTCCGCAGTACTAATGCAACAACACAAAATTCTCTCAATATAGTGACCTAGCTAAGCCATAGGTCATGGACATGCTCTGTTGATCATTGGTCTGGTTGGTTCATGCTCCATGCTCGGGTCATCAAAATGCTGCAACAAAACACCACATACGTATTACGTACATGTGGTTAAAACAACAAAACAAAACTTATTTTGTTTTATCCGGTTTGTGTACACGACTTATGAGTGTTTGCCAATACAGTACTTGCAATATTCGCAGAGGCAGACTGGGCTAGTCTAAGACTGCAGTGCTACATGGTTTTTGCTGTCGAATCAAAGAAATCTAGCCTAGTCTAACTAGGCTAGGCCTATCCTACTACTCTAGGCCCTATCTAGACTAGTCTAGGCGAGGCCTTGTCGAAGTATCATAGGCCTACGCTAGGCTACTATTAGTAGGCGCTTCTCAGTCACTTAAACCAAAACCTGACCACCTCTACTACTGCACTGCCAGGCCTGACAAGCTAGCTAGACTAGGTAGGCCTAGGAAAAGGGCGGCCTTTGCTCGGGTGATATTTTTTAATGACGTGATAAGAAAAGGCGACGTCTTGCTGAGGCCTAATTTATGCTGCTTTACTATCATAATTTTCTATGACAGAGATTCAATCACATTACAGTTACTACTATAAAGTCCAAGACGATGAGCTTTAGAAAATTGCACGGCTTGTTTGCTGCTCATAAACCAGCTGATTTGTCATGCTATCATTTGATTGGAACCCTTAAGACAAATTTGCTAAAAGGTGTGTACTGTAATTTATTGATGTTCTACTTGTGGTATTAAGACTGAGTTTAGCTTAGTAGTGTAGGCCGAGGCAGTTGAATCACCTTTTCGTACCAAATGCATTATTTGAGTTTCTTTTATAGTTGGACTGTTCCAAATGGAGATGGAATTTTAAAATTACCAACAGAACAATGATCATATTAACCAAAGACCAACCATTTAATCTACTGTATATTGTTTTTCATTAAAATAATCATTCCTTTCTATAATTGCCATGCTAGAAAGGGTGTAATAAAAGACAAAGAATGATGCAATTTATTCTAACTTAATTGAAATCAATTAACATAATACAGTAAGATGAATAAAAACAAATATTTAACATTTTGAAAAGTATTTAGAACTTCCAACATCAAATTTGGATTGGTTTAAATCATTATCTTATAACCATCCTTATTCTTTCTAAATAGAAAACTACAATTACATAAATTCATTTATAAATATGCATTGAATAATAAGTCATGACTGTAATAAATAAACTTTGTACAGTAATACAAATAGCCACAGCTAATTGAAAATTATTTGAATAGATAATAAGCTTTTTTTTTGTGATTTTTCAGATTTAAATGCAAGTTCAAAGTTATATCTTCCCAAGTTAGTGAAGGTGTCAGCAGCAGGGAAGGATACGGATGATAAACAGTTATGGAAAGTGGAGGAAAAGGAAGACTTGCGATATCATCCTCTAGTTGCAGGCCCGTATTTTAACATGCTAAATATTCAAATTGTGTCTGGTGGTTTGGATACGAAATCCTCAGGTGTTTTAGGTAAAATTAAATTCAATCTTGTGTTTTTTTTTGTTGCTTAAACTCATCTAGCAGCCCAGAGTTGAATTATTAACAGGATTGTATACATTTCATAACCCAGACTTTTTTGTAATTCTGTCACAGACATTCTGTACTCCTGATGATGACGTAATTAATGTCGAAATATCGAATACCGACACGATGGCGTGCATTTCAATACTTGGAGTATGTATTATGCTATCTTACATTCTGTACCCTGCAATGTCTTGGTTATGAAATGTCATCGGCAGAGTTACAAGATGTCTGGGTTACAAAATGTGCCACTTGTGTTAACAAAATATAAACATGGTTAAACTAATAAAATTGATATAAGAGCAAAAAAATATTTTAAACTTCAAATAATTAAAGTTTCATTCGTAAATGATAAGTAAATGGTATGTTTAAAAAAATTGATGGATTGTGGACAAGTTGCTGGGATTAGTCAGTAGTTTAAACAGTTATGCCATATACAGGTGCAGTGTACTCTATCGTTGTACCTTTTGTGATTAGGCCCGCCTAGCTTGTACTGCCCCTGTATGGCATAGTAGCTCTTGTGGTCACAAACCCCTCAGGATGTAAATCCCCTTCTTGAGATTTAGACGGGTTTCCCTGATACCACATGATTTTATTCATTTTTATATTCATGTCTTTCTACTATTTTTTATTGTTTGTTTCATGTATGGTATTGAAATAAATAAAATCAAAATCAGACCAAAGAAGACATATGGCATACATACTGTATGTAGATAATAATGAAAGAGTTGCGACTAAGGTAATAAATTTACAGAAATGATCTTTACAACTTGATAATGCGGTAGTGTCATCAGCATATTAAAGGAAAAGATGTGATCTTTTCTTGTCTGTATTTTGTCAATGTTCTGATTGGCTGGCCCATCACAAAATTTTTTGTTAAATCATCTTGGGCAATTGCCTTCTTCCTTTGCTTTTTATGATTTATTTACTCAAGAAAAAACTTTTTTGCATCCTTTGTATTGTAAGAATTAAGTTTAACTCAAAGGAAGAAAATATTTATGATTCAGTAAATGATCGCCTTAATAGTTAATTATTCTTTTATGTGCAATTAATTATATTTACATTATTAATTTTTTTACAGTATTAAGTGTAGGCAAAGCATCTAAGTACATCTCTGCTTACCAGAAGGCTCTGTTACCAAGACAGTACCACATTGATATCCAACTTGGCATAGCAACTGATAATTATGAGCCAGGTGGTAAAGTTATTCTGAAGTCCACATATCGTAAGTATAGAAGAAATACAGGTATAAGAACAAGAGTGTATTGTATAAAAGAAAACATGAGGCACAATAGTGAGGCAGTGACGTATCTAGAAGTCGAGAAGTAGGGGTGCTAATGTGGGGCGAAGGTGAAGTGGGGGCTCAATTATCAGTTGAGGGGCGCTAACTTGCAAAGTAAGGTGATTTTATGTGCTTTTAACAACTTGATCTTGATTTTGTGGGCAGCATGAGTAATTTTGGAGGGGGTTAGATATGTCACTGTAGTGAGGATGTGGGCTTCAGGGCCCAAGTCTCCCAGAAGTTGGGGAGTCACCCAGAAATCATGATGGCCTCTCGTCCTCTGACAAGCAAGCAAGAATCTCCTGTAAGATAACCCGTCTCCCGCAAATTAATAATATTGGCATGTTTTTAATAATTTATTACCAATCGTCTCATGAAAGTCAGTGCTAATGGATATCACCATGCACAACAAAATAAAATTAGAAATCTTAATCACATCTTCCAGCATGGGACCCCTGAGTTGATTGTGGTGAAATTGTTATTGTCCCCTGCAAGACACTTTTTGAGTGCTCTTCTCTGATAATGTGTGAATGATTTCTCAAGCAGAATTTGGAATTTACTCTTCAGAAAGTGAAAGAGTGTGCACAGGTGAGTTGAGTAGTTGGGCACTCGTTGGGCAGTGTGGTAGGGACACCACTACTTGCAGCCTTATTCCACTCATCACTTGGTGTTCCTGTCTCTAGACCAAGTCTTTGGATAAGGTCTTGTATATTCATAGTTAATTACATTTTCAATATTCTTTTGTAGATCATATTTCAAGAGAGAAGTTTGATAGAGTTGTTGCTGGACTTACAAAGGCATCCAAACAGTACAATACAAAGTGAGTAAAAGTTTAAAATGAAGAAAATGTACGGCAATAATTACTCTGTTGTTTATAATATACTCTTTGTCTTTTTTTGCTGTCTAAAAAAAGTTCCCATGTATTTAATGAATTTACGAAAGTTGTCATGAGAGTCCACATAGAGTATTAAGTGTTAAGAAGGGCCCTGCTGGGTCCTTTTCGACTAGAGAACCTGAGCTTGACCCCTGAGAGCCCATAGGCATTACGCCACTGATTGGACTCGTCATTGGGCCATTAAGAAGTGCAACCAACCCAAATGGTGAGGCAGAGAGTATATTTTTTATTGAGGAGGAGTCCAGAATACTTTTAATTGAAGAAGCTTTAATAAATGTGATACCTTACCAAATGGTTACCTAGTAAGTAACATGCTTTCTGCATTGATTATATTTGACATACTGTTGCAAAATTATGAATACTCTCCAGGCAATCAAAGAAGATTGCATGCTCTGCATGTTTGCCAAATTATGGCTCTAGTGACCAGGGGTAATAATGTTCCAAGCTGTTTGATGATACTTCTTTTGTCAAAAAAGTGCTATTATTATTTATTTTTTTTAAAATACAGTATAATTAGTATTCTTCCTTTCACGTCAGACTTCTGTTATTCTTCAGTTATAGTGGTTTAGACATGCAGTCCCAAGAGGCATATGATCTAGCAGTTGCTGGTAAGCTAGAGACAGTTACACTGTTTAACCAGCCCTCTATTTTGTCAGCACGGTGTTTGAATTTCAACCCACCTCATATTAAATTAGGTAGGTTAAAGACAGGAATGCACTTTCAAATTCTTGTTAGACTTTACAGTGTTTGATCAGACATTATCTAATGAGTAAGAGTATTAAGCTTTGTCCATATTATCAAGTTTTCTCTGACAAAATATTGTTTAATGCCCATATATGTTCAAGATGTGCCTATGTATGATCATGATGTACTGTCGTCATAACCATATTTAAGGCATGATCAGATTATATGGTTTGGTCTATTATAATATCTTTGTTTATTGATCACCTGTGCAGGTGTTTTTAACACGGTCTTTTTAATGTTTAAGAATTGTCCAAGGTGCAATAAGCTGATATTTTTAACCTGGCATTGCTTAGGTTCCTAGGCAAAGTTCTACACTTTGAGGGTTAAAAATGCGTACCTGATTGGATGTGAATGAATCGGATTTAAAAGTCAATGCTAAATCAGCAAGGAGCATAATATGAGTTGCGCATTGTTGATTCTGCGTCTAATGACCATGGTAAAATAAGCACGTAGGCCTACTTTTAGTGTTGATGTACAGTATATCTCAATTTTAGTAATTATTTAATTTTTCTTCAAAATCTTTACCTATAATTGTGTTAATAGACATTAACTGTTTATATTTTTACTTTCATAGAAATGGAATGTCTGAATGAAGATAGTGAATTCCTTCGGGAAACTGTAGATTTCCTTGGTAGATCACTAAGATCATCTGCTGTAGCATTTCGAATAAACAGGATAAAAGATGGACCATTCACTAGTAACAATTCATTACTACGAAGACAGTGGACTTTGTTCAACGTTGCACAATCTCTTCAAGAAAGCAAAGAGATAATAAAACCATTCATTAAAAACAATAAAACTGTTCTGGATAACTTACATGAGGAAGAAATAGCTACAACATGACTTGGAAATTCCCTCCTTGCAACCTGACAACAGACTTTCTGAATGATTAATTATTTTGAAACCATGACAGTTTGTTGGTTAATGTATTTGTCTGCTGCATTCAGTACGAAGTTGTACACTTTTATTTAACGGTATACAGTTGGGTATGAAGGCACACTTCTATTTAATAGTATACAGTACGATATGAAGTTG
Organism: Anneissia japonica; assembly: GCF_011630105.1. Classification (NCBI taxonomy): domain Eukaryota; kingdom Metazoa; phylum Echinodermata; class Crinoidea; order Comatulida; family Comatulidae; genus Anneissia; species Anneissia japonica. The sequence goes on from NW_022741166.1 coordinate 478,511, forward strand.
TACAGTTCTATTTAATGGTATTCACTATGGTATGAAGTTGTACACTTCTATTTAACGGTATACAGTACAGTATGAAGTTGTATACTTCTATTTAACGGTATACAGTACAGTATGAAGTTGTACACATCTATTTAATGGTATACAGTACAGTATGAAGTTGTATACTTCTATTTAATGGTATACAGTACAGTATGAAGTTGTACACTTCTATTTAATGGCATACAGTACAGTATGAAGTTGTACACTTCTATTTAATGGTATACAGTACAGTATGAAGTTGTACACATCTATTTAATGGTATACAGTACAGTATGAAGTTGTACACATCTATTTAATGGTATACAGTACAGTATGAAGTTGTACACATCTATTTAATGGTATACAGTACAGTATGAAGTTGTACACATCTATTTAATGGTATACAGTACAGTATGAAGTTGTACACATCTATTTAATGGTATACAGTACAGTATGAAGTTGTACACATCTATTTAATGGTATACAGTACAGTATGAAGTTGTACACATCTATTTAATGGTATACAGTACAGTATGAAGTTGTACACATCTATTTAATTATGAAGTTGTACACTTCTATTCTATTTAATGCAGGTGTGAATCCAGACGTTTGCATATTTGTTTTTTAAATATAAAGTGATTGCAGTGCCTGGTGGTCTGGCAAATTCCAACTATTTCTGTCAGGAATGCCACCTACCTTTACCAAAGACAAAATAAATGCAATAGTTTTTGCATTGTCTAAGTAATAATTAAAAAGGGACTAATTAAATCGGCTGTGCGATGTATTGTTTTTTTTTTATTATTTTGATTTATGTCACAATGTAGGGTTAATCAAAAATCAGTCACAGGGAGGATATATGTGTTGATTCTTACAACCTTATTGAAAGGCATATATCATTTTATTATCTTTTGTTATATCAAAATCACACAGAAGCGAAAAGCTATTATTTTAATTAGGCCTATTATTAATTATTATTATTAATTATTATTATTATTTTAACATGCTATGAACAAAACAAGTCTTTAATAGAATTGGTAGCGTCCCTAATTGTGGACCTAAACCTTGATGCTAACAAACACATGTTGATACATCTAAAGAGGAAGTCAAAAATGAGCACTGAGACTGCAAATGAATACGGAATTGGAAGAACAGCAACGGCAGGAATGGAACTGAATTTGAAATCAGCGTTGGAAGTGGAAAAAGAATTAATGAGAAATTAATAAGCATATAACACTTTAATAATTGTCAAGTAAAATGTTAAGTTTGAGGCCTGTATATCCAGTGGGTGGGGTGGTGCGATGGTTGCGTAGGCACCCAACCAAACTTTATAAGGTCCACATTTCCATGACAGTCGAGAATGTACTGAATATTTGATTTTCTGTGATTTAAAAATAAAATCTTAAATTTTTACATTTTAACCAATAATCTACTCTGTCGTATTAGTATTAGTATTTAGATACGCTATTCATAGAAAACTATATCATAGCGTTTACAGAGTTGAATAATTCAAAAACGCAATTTATCCTTTTTCAAGATCTTGACTTTTGGGGCACCCTGTATATGTAATCTATCATGGGAAGTGATCATATACTCCCAAAATTTTTTAGGAATATGAAGTTATTATGGGAGTTACGCATTATGTCCATCAGCCAAAGTATTATATCCACTAATCATTGAAAGTTGGCAATCAACCAATCACAGAAGACAATTATATATATATATATATATATATTTAAATTACTTTTCCAGTTGGTGGAGGCACAAAAATTCCACGTTTGGTTTTGATCGTAGTACAATTATTTAAAGAATTGCATTGTTCTTTTTCCTTTTGAATAAGTTACAACTGTGGACATATATGATTTTCAGACCAAGATTATTACAGTAGGTTAAACTTTCCACGTCGGTTCGTCCATAAAACTTATTTCTTGGAAATTCTATCTAACGTGTGTATAATGATAGCCGTCGGAAGCATTTTTTTTGCAAGTGTTCCGGCCTTTATAAGAGCGCGATGGGGGAGAGTCATACCCACCTCAGTCCCACCATGGTTGGGCTGAGGCGCGAAAATTAGAGGAAATAGTACCTCTAGATATCAGAAAATGACACTATTAAATTCATCATCACATCACCATTATAGTCAAAATTAAGCGCCAACAAATTTCTCATGTACTTTTATCATCGATTTTCGGCAACCATCATGATCATTAGTATGTGTGATGAGACCATAGAAAATAAGATTTAAAAACACCGTCTTTGATGTATTCACTTTACTTTATCACTTCAAATATAAAATGTTGAGTCCACACCCATCTCAACCCTAGCATGGTTGGTGGTGAGGTGCGAAAATTGTGGGAAATAAATAGTAAATTTAATGAAATTATATAGTAAAATTCGTCATCATCACATCACCATTATAGTAAAAATGAAGCGCCAACAAATTTCTTATGATCTTTTATCATTGATTTTCCGTAACCAGGATATCTAATTAATATGCATGATGTACCATAGAAAATAAAACTTAAAAACATTGTCTTTTTCATGTATTTACTTTACTTTACTTACTTCAAAGCCGTTAGTCCACACCCACCTCAGCCTCATCATGGAATAATACCTCAAGATGGCCGCAATGACACTCTTATAAGTAAAATAAATCATCATCACATCACTATGATATCTGCAATTATCGGCAATGATAGAGATCTAATTAACTTCTATATTGTACCATAGAAAATAAAACTTTTGCTTTAATTTACCTACTTTCTGTGCCGAAAACCAATATTATACATTTTCTCATAGTTATCAAATTATAATAAAAGCACGCGCACTCGCATCGTGTATTACAGATAATTCAGATGTAAGTGGGCAGAGATACCGGAATCTAACTATAAGGATATGTACAGCACTCGACTTAGGCTATAAGTACAGCGCTCTTTCGTTAAAACCTGGGTCATTTTTATGCAGTTCATTGCAACAACTTTCAGGCATCTTCTTTGCTTATGAAATTACATTGTGATAGAAAAGTGAAAGGGACCAAAACCCCCTTAAAAATATGTGGGGGACGTGTTCCCCGTCTCCCCATGATCTGCGCCCTGGTAACCAGTACAGCCACTACCCGGTCCCCTCAAGGGGCCGACACAACACCATGGTTGAAAAAATGGCTCCTCTGCTGGGAAATAGCACATGCATACTTTACAGAATGAATGTCCCTCACTTTAAAGGGGTGATAAATTTAGATTGCAAGTAATTAGGGCCGGCTTGACCATTAATACCTTTGTGTCACATAACAGCCCATACTGATTCCATCGGAATCGTTTTTTTTAAAAAGTCGATTCTTGTACATAACAAAGTGTTCTGTTTAAAAGTTAAAGTGGTCTTCCTTAAGTTGTGGTCATGTTAAAATGTAATACTGTATGGTTATTCAACATAAAACATATCAACATTTCGGGTTAAACTTTCCACTTTGGTGCATGTTGACACTTCACATCAAAGGACCATTAATTATTCTTGTACAGGAGCCTGTCATGACCTAAGCTACGGTGCCTCTTCCTCCTCGTCGTCGTCGTCATAATTATTAATTGTCCATAGTAAAGTAGGGAAGGCTATAAATTCAGAGTGTATTCATTTATTAATAGACGTCTCATAAGTGCACGAAAGTTCATTTCCAAGCATCTAGAAAACAAAGCTTTTCGAAGGAGGTCCCTATGACTCCCCCTCCCTGCCCAGCCCATGTCTAAAATTTGTCTTTGGAACAAATTCTGCTCTCTTCTCGTGACCCGTCCACCCTGGAACCCATCTGTGCGATAGTCAGGGTAAACTCTCGATCCGCACCTGTAACAGTGTACAGGATGCTGTGCATACTGTAGCACGTACCAAATACATTTCCAAGCGCCATTTAAGGTTACAACAAATCAATCATGTTATAACAGACTGTTTAAGTGTTCAGAGCTGGAAGTATTGGAAGTGGATATTTATCCGGTCGAACATCTGTTCGGTTACATACATACATTATTGTAATGATTAATGAGGACACACTCCGAATCCTAACCTTAAAGATGGGCATAATCGAGCTGTAGCTGGCAAAATACACACTGATTAGTTGAAATGATATTATTATTTCTTTTATATAAACCCAACAATTTTTAAGATCCATCGATTAATGTCATCAAATGATTTTAATGTTTTATAGAATTTATCAAAATATCTTTGAGGTGTGATTTACTTTTTCTGTTCTCTAAATGGTATTTTGTTATGTACAGGGACAAAAGGAGTAAAATACAAATAAATATCCTAGACCATGGGTCTAAGAACGAATATACGAAGAAAAGAAAAATTTGCTGATGATAATAATTCATCTATTGGTGTGTAATGTTATATAATGTTGAATCAAAGCTTAAAGTACAACAATTGAATGTTTTTTTTAACATATTCTTAAGAATAACATAGTCAAGCACATAGTGTATGCAACTATATTAAAACTTAATATGTGATGAAGTAGCAATAAAGAATTTGTTTTTTTTTAAACATAGAATAGATTTAACTTCAGTTCAGTGTGTCCGGCTGTCATTGGATTTTAATTTGAACCATACAATTTTAATTAGAGGTGAACAATACAAATAATTAGCTACTCCTGTGATTTTTGTAAATTTGTAATGTAAAGACAATAAGTACAATAACAATCAATTCTAATCAAGCTAAATTTACAAAATTACAATACAATTTGATTCCTTAAATCCACCAACGTCCACAGCAACTTAATAGCAATGGCAAACAGCAGAAACAACAATAAAAATAATATTAATATTCTTTTAAGGAGACACCCTTAGGACTAAAAAAATGTCCCTTTAATAGGGATGTCCCCGGACAGGTGTACCCTGTTAAGGGGACACTAAGCAAAAACGCGAAATCTTTTCCTTAACAGGGGATTTGAAAGGTTTGTTATACTGTACAATGAGGACATAGATTCTTAAGTTGCAATTTAAATTAACCTAAATTGCAACAATAATTTTCAATACGTTTATGATGAAATCAAAAATAAATGTAATTAAAACAACGCAAGTTGTATTATTGTTCCAAAATTCAGTGCTATGTCAGATATAGCAGAATGAACAGAGCATTGGCTTAGCAACAAGGCGAGGGTTATGTTATGGATTTGAATTAATTCTATATCAAAGTATGCCTACACAGAAAAAAACCCCAATAAATCCCATGATTAAGAGTCAATTCTTATAGGAAAGTACGCAGAAAAAATATAAGTCCCATTAGTTTATACAAAGTAACACACACAGTGGACATATACCGATTTTAATGGTCAAAAAACAAATTTTTATTTTATCACTCACAAGTATTGTTATTTTGAATATTGTGTTGTAGTCATGCAATAAAAAATAATGAAAAGAAGTGTCCCATAGGTATTGTATTGATTTGACCATTTGGCACGCTCAGACAGTGTCCCCGTCCTTAAGAGGTGTCCCTAACTAGCGGTGGCGCCAGAAATTTGCCGACAAGGAGTCCGACGTTTCCAACGGAGGGGTCCGAACCAAGACGACGACGAAGCCTTAGCCGACGGCCCGGAATAAAAAAAAAATCCCCTTTTATGGTTCATGGGGAGAGTTTTTATGGCTTAAATTGGTCCTAAATGTGCTTTTAGACCACAATATTAGGGATTGACAATTAAAATAGCCTTATTTGGATAGGCAATTTTTTTTTTGGTCCGACGACCTAGTCGTTCTTCGGAAGACAGGGGGTCCAGGCCTGTCCGACGGGTTAACAAATGCCCACCCTGCCCCTTCCCCCGCTGTCCCCAGCAGGGTGTCCCCTTAATGGGTGTTGGTCATAGTATTAAAAGACATGTTTCATGGAAAAATGTCCCCTTAGGGGTGTCCCCTGAATTATAGGGGTGTCACGAAGGAGGGGGTTCTACTGTAGTGAGGTAGACCTATAGATTCAATATAACGATTTTACTAATCGGTTTATTTTAATAGTGTTCTGCGACTTTAAAACGGGTTTATTTTTAGAATCATCGTACAAAAAGGGATTTCCCGATACATTGAACGTTGAATTAACTGCGCGGTTGTACCAATACTTTGTATTAATCATAAATAATGATAATAACGCCAGAATATTGACCATAACGCAGGTTCATGATGTATTTTCATTTTTTAACTTATTGAAATTTAGAACCGTTCTTTCGACGTTTAGGCTGACACATTCTGATTTTCTTCAGATTACACGTATAGTTTTTGGAAATTCCCAGGAATATTCCATATTTATGTATTCTAAGTCATGTTCGTGATGTAATTATGTCCCGATACTTTTCCACCAATATTTTTCACTAAAATGATGATGAAGTATTTTGGTGGATGTATGTTGGATTGGGTTAAAATTTTAAATACAGTTATCACTAGTAGACTATTGGTTGCAAGTGTCTCATATCTCATTAATTGTACAAGCGATACCTAATAGACCCATGTCAAATAATAGACCGTTTCTACTACTATATTTAATTCTAGAATGCTACTGCTATTTTGTATTACCTGCCTGGTTGTCGTTTGACGCGTATATGTGTGTATCTTAAACCTTATTATATTCTCTCGACATGTTAAAGGAATGGATATATATTTGCGGTCCAATAGGCCTATTTCACCTTCTTTCATTTGTTGTAAGTAGGACATTAATGATAGGCATATTATATTAATACCGATTCCACAAAGGTCTGTTTTATTTGCCTTGAATGTATCTTTTTCCTTAGGCCTATCTTCTAAAAAATATATATTTTTTTACCTATACAAAACACCCAACCAGCTCTGCGTTGTTGTACCCTAAATACGGAGACCCACAATATTCGCTCTTCCCTAACATTAAAAACTTTCTTAAGGTCTAACTTAAGATTTTGCATTGCACTCAGTCTCAGAGGGTTTTATAATTTTACAAAATATTATTCATTTTTATTATCAACCCATGATTTCTGAAAATTAGTATTTTATTATTTAGGGCCTACAAAACTCAGTTGTACTTTATGCATATGTGTTTATAATTGATCATAAAAGATTTAAAACATTTTTAGCTACTAAATCAATTCTAACCTTGTCATATGACACCATTAAGTTTTAGCTTATGTGCATCTGTGAGCGTTGCATACTTAAGCCACCAATGTCTTATTGATGGGGCGGGGACAGCTAGAGTGCAATAGCTATAAAATTGTGTAGGCCTATATATAGGCCTATATACTTCAGCCTCAACATGATGGGTGTGAGTTGGTTTGAAAAAGTCCTTCCTCTGGGACCCTCTGTTTCAAATTCCTGGATCCGCCACTGCATGTAGCTGTAGCTATGCTAAGAGGTATGCATGGTCGATTAGTTCCTATATTCAGGCATTGTTATATTTATCCACTTGTAGTATTCATAGCATATTTATTGTTGATAGTAATAGCAGCAGCAGCAGTAGTAGTGGTAGTACTAATAAGTAGTAGTAGTAGTAGTGGTGGTAGCAGTAGCAGTAGTCGTGGTAAAGTCGATAGCCTTGCCTACTAGTCCTGTATTAGTAATAATGTAGTTGCTATAATCATGGAGTTATAAAATAATTATAACTCCATGCTATAATAGAGTTTAATTGTTTCAAATTAAAAAAGAAAATTGCAATAATTTCTCATTTGGTCGCAGAATTGCGTTAACTTGCAAGTAAATGGAAGTGAGGAATGTGGCGCCTTCAAACACGAACCTTATTTCATGGAACAGAATGGACAAATGCAAAAGTGTGTAAAATGTGCGTCTTGCCCTCCTGGTTATGGGGCTATACGCCGCTGCACACAGCACAATAATACAGGTAGGAGTTACTGTATTTCCGCTATGTATTTTCAGCCTCTGGAAATTCCGAGTTCATACTTGTAAATAATGCAGAGCGTCTACTGAAATTTATACATATACAAACATATACACATATATACATATACGTATATGTATATATATACGTATATATATGTATATATATACGTACATGTATGTATATATACGTATATGTATATATATATGTGTATATATACATATGTATATATATGTGTATATATATATGTATATATGTATATATATATGTATGTATATATGTTTATATATATGTATATATGTGTATATATGTGTGTGTATATATATGTATATATGCGTGTATATGTATATTTTTTGTGTACAGTATATGTATATATATATATATATATATATGTATATGTATGTATATATGTATGCGTGTATATATGTATACGTGTATGGTGTACATGTATATATATATGTATATATATACATGTATAAACACGACGAGGTACGTGCGCGCAATGGAGCGTTTAGTGGCTGCCATCGTCAATCAACACGCGGCGTCGCTTCTCACGACTAAATCTTCTCCCATTATTTCTGCACTGTGCAAATAGCAATTGAAATTTAGAAATATAAGACAAAATGACAAAATAAGCCTATATTTGGGTTTCGGTTGCAGAGATATTTTGTAAGGTAATATGTTGATAAGAACTAACGTTCCAGTACTAAACACTTACTATACTTTCAGTTTGCATGGCCTGTCCACCTGGTATGTATTCGAGTTGGCACAGCCCCTATGACGCGTGCCTACCGTGCAAAATTTGTAATGCACACCGTACTATTGTACGCGTCTGCAATAAGTCACAGGATCGTGTTTGCAGCACTTGTAATCAAGGTAGGACGAGCATTTAAAAATTATTTTTGTAATTTCTAAGTTTACAAATGGGATTATCCTGTGTGTCTATTAGTTTCCGTTATTATTCCAATACCAACTTAACAGAGCATTAGCTGCTTCTTTTTAATATTAACAAGTAGGCCTATATACTTAATGAATTGGGATGGAAATTAAATAAATATATTTACCATCTTATAGATGTATTTATTTATTACAGTTTATTTATTTCCAGTGGCGTATCTAGGGAGTGTACTGGAGGTGGGTGGGGGAGGGCAGTATAAAGAAGCTTGGACTTTTCCATCGAGCCCTTTCTCCGAACCACCTCAACAACCCCATCAGCCCGCTCATTTCTAGAATCCTGGATACACCATTGTTTAGTTCAAGCTTTTGTTTACACTTATACTTTGTATGGTTCAAAAGAGTATGGCCAAATTTTGACGTATCTAGAGAAGGTTGTTATCAAACCATGGACCTATTATTAATAGGTCCATGATCAAACCAGTTTCGTTAGGATTTTTGTCAGTTTCCACAATTATTCTATAATAAACATTTCTGCTAATGCTTGGATATTGTTGCTAAGGACCCTCGAAAATAAACGCAAACGTGAATAAAAAATGTTTTTGCATGGTATCTTGCGTAGCTGTGTATCCATGCAAGGACATATTAATATTTTAACAATCTTTATAGAGGTTGACCCTCCAGTTAGGCTGATATCCAGGGGCCCGTACAAGAAAATCAGGAACAACACAAAACATAAATAACAGACATTCATTGAAAATAAATAATTAACTTAGGTGTAGCATATAAATTTTAACACTACTTTTAAAAATACTAAATCGATTAATCGCAGCTGGATGGTATTAAGCTGACCTGACATATATCCTGGGTTAGTATTTTATATGCTTTGATGGTAAGTGGTTTTAACGCTTTGGGAAACATTCATAAGGTGAAGAGTAGATAGAAAAAAATTGAAAAAGTTTAACCTGTACAATGCACAATTTGGATTCTGTTAATGTTTAACAGGCTTTTGGTGCCCCATGATGCACCGTATTCGATGCGTGGTAAAATAAGTGAATCATACATGAGAAGTACAGTCTTACGGTCGATATTTTTTAATTCTTGCGAGTGCAATGATTTTAAGTTGTGAAGAGAGTTCAGGTGTGGAGTTTCCAAGTTAGCTTGTTGTCAATGTGCATTCGTAAATGCGTGCGTGGTGACTTAAAAATGACTTACTGGGGCCATCTCATCTGATAACATTGAACGTTTACAATTTCCACATAAACTGTGCACTAAGCCCATAATGTTTTTCGAGACAATCTCTCGAAAATTTCTTCTTTTTCCTTTTTTCCATGCCAAAGACGCACCCATGTGAGCTGAGCCCCCCTCTTTTCTCTAAAGTTTAAAATTTTCTTTAAAGTACAACACTGTACAGTATTTAATTAAGAATGAAATTTATGTTTTTCAATTTCATCCAAAAATTTTCAATTGCAATTTATAATTTTTATATTCTTAAAAATTACTCATCTACAGTCGCAACAATTTTATATATTTGTCTTCTCTCTTGGTCTGCAATGCTTTGTCTTCTCTTTCTTTTCCTCTTCAGGCCTCCTTCCTTTTTAATCTGTTTGGGCTGCCCCCACCCCCTTGTCATTTATTTTAAGAATGTTTTCCTAGGGAGTTTTCTAAATGTTTTCCATTTTATCAATTGTTGTAACTTGTTATGTTTATTGAATAAAAGTGATTTTTAATAATATTTGATACAGTAATGGTAAGTGTTTTGTTAAGAAATTTCATGTGAAAATAGTGCTAATTCCATGGATTAATTTTCCTTAAGCATAAAAGATTGTGTCGTCAGCGAATATGACAGTGGCAGAATGCTCAGGGAAAAGATAAAAAGGAGGCGGAAAAAAGTGGATACCAGATTGTAAAGAGATAGAAGAAAGAGAATTTTGAAAGTAAACTTGTTGAGAACGTTTATCAAGATGGGAAGTAAACCATTTTAGAGGAGCATTAGAAAAATCAGAAGACATTTTACAAAGTAGTTGATAATTAACCATATCGAAAGCCTTTTAAAGGTCAATGATAGTAAGGCCTGTCAAGTCAAGAGTCCATTATTAATGTTGTTGAGCCAAGAATCATATGAATTGATGAGTGTTGAGAATCCAGGGCGAAAACCAGACTTGTTAGTGTTGAGAATTGATGGTGAACAGTGTTTTCAATAACTTTTGAACAAATTGGAAGAATAGATTGAAAACATGAGTGAGATCGATGTATACGCCTACAGATGATTTAGTAGACCCATGTTTGTATGAATGTGATTTATACTTGATTTCTAGGATACTATGAAGACTTCTCTACTGGAACTTGTAAAGAGTGTGATTATTGTTATCACCATGACTTTACTCAGATTAGAAAGGCGGCGTGTCAATATGAGGGTGCCCCTGTTGATTTCTATTGCACACCATCATTGGATCCACCTTACAGAGCCCCGATGAAATGGCAACTTACAACAAAATCAGCAGATGAAGCGACAAGTCCGCAGTCGATCATCTCTACTTCTGAATGGTTATCTTGGAGCAGAATGTCAACGCTTACGGAGCAACCGACTAGTTTCCAAGAATCTCGAGTTTCTGCAAACGAAAATTTAATGAGAGAAAAGCTATCTACTACCACAGATACTACCATATCTACTGTCTCTTCTACCATTATCAATAGATTTTTACAGTGGACATACATTACAAGTAAGTTTTAATTAAAAGTGTATTGGCCTACTCTACTGTATTTTGAAACACCAAACCATGGAGCATATTGTGTAAAAATTGTTTTAAAGTGGAGAAAAAATTATTCTGAGGTAATGGTTGCCTCGCGTGTTTGAATTATTCGTAGAATTCTTTGACACATTTTACAATACTTCGATTAGAAAGGACTTTGATTGACACTCCGCAAAGATCCATTACCATGATTTATTCTTGGTACAAAAAATGTAATTTATAGATGCACTTACAATAGAGATAAAATTCAACATCATTAATAATGACCGACACTTAATCTTATGCAATTTGTACACTGCTTCATATTTTCTTACTTTTTTCTGCAGGCCACATCAGACCTACGATGCGTACTGGAGCCCTAGGACACACTTCGAATGTAGGAGTAGTTGGAAACACGGTGACTGCTGGAACCCCAGAGTACCGGTACACAAAATCTGCAGGAGTCCTCAAACACACGGCGATTGCAGGAGCGGCAGAGTCACAAGTAACTAATCACATCAAAACTACTTTCCAACTGGAATCAGTTAGTGATAGGCTATCAATAGAAATAGCGACTGTGATTGCCATAATATTATGCATATTTATTATCTTAACTGTTTTTATAGGCCAAATATTTAGACCTATTCGACGGAATAGATATTTTCATAAACTTTCTGATGAAGAAAATATATCTGTCTTATAATTTAAGTTTCGAACTCTTACTTAAAATTTATAGCATTACCGCAAGACGTTTTAAGGTTTACCTCTATATATATATACTGTCTTGAAAAGCAACAATGCTGAATGCTGTGGGAAACAATGACAGGATATCGGTAGAGATACAAATTTGATAAGCAATTGCTATAAAATAAACATGCTAAGTAACTTCCAAAAATAGAACCAGAGCTTTCGGACAACACTAGTCCTTCCTCAGTGGCGAGTGAGTGAAGGTAGAAAAAGCCAGATAGTATAAAGCAGTGGTTCCCAACCTAGGGTCTGCATGGGGTCCGCAAAAATGTTAGCGGTCCGGTAGATTGAACAACTTTTTAATTATTCTATTTTTTTTCTTGTCTTAGTATGATCATGCCTTGACAGTAATGAAATACCTTTGACAGGCATGACTTCGTTCACTGTAAATTGTTTTAATTGGCATTATAAATTAATTCCAATATTTTACTGGTGATCTGATAGAATATTTTAAATTAGTTTTGCTTGTATTCTCTTTGAGATGTTTAGTATGGATAGCCACTTGATAGTGGCAATACCAGGTAATGTACATCTTGTTTCCATATTTTCTTTTGTATTGCTTTTACCTGGATATTGAATATTAAAGAATCAGGAGGGTGCCCTGAAGTTGACAAAATCAAAAGTAAATGGGGAATAACAGAATATTGCATTCAAATTTTAAGTCTGACAGTGTAATTTCTGACCATATGCAAGTGCCATAAACATAAAAATTTCTTAAATCAGCCCAGCCAGAGTGAGGCTGATGTAGCGTAAATCCCCTATCTGTAAAATTTACTGTATATACCCCTGCCCACCTGTCTATGTCGAATTCCAAGATCCAGCATGTCGTGTTTGGCGACTAAATCATCTTATATCCATATAATCCTATTGGCGGAATATCAACCATGAGTCGCCCAAAAGTTCCATTTCCTTTCCACTAGGCGAATTCGCCCAAAATGCCCTTTTTTTTTTTGCCATTACACGCATGGGCAGTTCAATAATTAACTACGAAGTTCTTTACTGCGCATGTTTATGACTATGAGCAAAAATTCATGATTCGCACTATTGGGCATACAGCTGTTTGTGCCAGTGGATTGCGACATAAAAAAGAACTCTAGTATCTACACAGGAGAAAAATGTGCAGTGTGCACTAGAAACGTTATCACGTTCTTATTATTCTTAAATTTTGACTAAAAACTTGGTTAATGAGATAAAAAGCGCTTAGTGAGATCTGAGATTTTTTTAATATTCAAAAACTTCATGAAAATATGGAAACAGGGGGTAGATCGTTGGAATTATTAAATTTCATTGATTTTATTTCATTTCATTGTTTGCCTCAAACTCTGAGGGGAAAAAATTCTTTCGTACAGTACACAGCATACATACAGTACTGGGGAAATGTACCATAGACGAACCAACAGCCTGAATTAATGGGTTTTTAATGTTATGATTTTAAAAATACATCAAATAATGCCGACATTATTTTTTTAATTATTTTCATAATTCTGTGTAATCTTAGTGGTGGACCCAGAAATTTGAAATAGAGGAGGCCCAGAAAGTGACAAATGGAAGGTTCTATCCACTGGTTGGGGCTGACGTAAGAAAATATAATATGTGTAACAAGAAATTAAGTTACAGAAGAACAAATTATTATCTTAATTACAATATATTACGCTTATTTCGTCAAATCCGCTTATTTCGTCAAATCCCCAGCACCTGGCTCGGGGCCTTTGGCCCCTTCGTTACACCACTGATCCTTTGTAGTTCCACATTTACAATGTTCGTACCCCCTCCCCGGCCCCCAGATGGGAACCACCCTATGCCCCCGATGAACAGCTGAATTGAAATGTCTATTGGCGGATCACGCCTCGGGAAGGCTCCCCGATATTCAACTGACCAATCAACTAAGCCAAACTCTGTCGGCAATAGCGTGTAGCGATTTTATGGAAACTCAACATCAACTGAAACATCAATGGGTCATTGACGTCGAAGATGGCGATTGCACAAAAGTTTAAAAATATTTTTCCAATATGTAATTTGCCTAACTTTTGGCGATTGGTCAGAACATGCAGGATACAATCGCATACTTCTATTTCCTACAACTTAGTTTACAAAGGTCTTACTTCAACTGCCTACCTTTGGAGCCCGTTAAGGACTATCTATGTACTGTATGGATTTTGATTGAAGTTGTAGATCCTTTCTTTCTATCCCAGAATCAATACATATACCATAGCTCACTCCAATGCAAAACAACTCCACTTATATTTACATTTCTGTAAAGGCGACTTACAGAATGAAATCGAAGGTAAAAATGGAATAATTTAATCGCTTTAATAGTTAAAACATTCTCCAGATGTGTTAGCACCAAAACCATGCATTTTCAAGTAAGCATCATTCTGTAACTACATTACTTTGTG
>NW_022741166.1:493187-512469 GCF_011630105.1 Anneissia japonica
GTGTATGTATACCCGTTTTCTGAGGACCTGAGGGGTCCTATATTTCAGTCAGTTCTGTCAGTATGCTATGCATATCAAAAGTAATGCAATATTATTGTTGTATATTCTGAGACACCTTTCTATTTATATTTAATTTTAATAAAATATTTTGAGTTGTAAATGCCATTGCAACATTCCTAGCATTACTGTATCTTGTTTTGTGTCCATGCACACTCACACAAATGCAGCTTTCCCTCCAATTCGAGACCTGAAAATGTGGGGTGGTCTCGGGGTTTGGTCTCCGGCTTTGGTCTCCACATAGAAGGTTTGTGTTAAAAGATTGAAGATTGTTACCTGGTTCTTTTGAAAATGTGGTCTCGAATTGGAGGGTGCACTGTACACACAAGTTACATATCAAGGGCTTCGGTTATTTAAGACAAGCATGCATCAATTCACATATCCAAATATGCATGTAATCTAGGAAAAACATGCTCTGCTTTGTGTTAGTTAGTTCTTGTACATCCATTCTTTACGAAGTTCAGTTATTTTCTTTATCAGGTACTGCAGTCAATTACATGCACATATACTATGGGTGTAGATGTGTGGATATATCACTAATGGCACTAAATTAGTTCCGCTAAAGTGGATTATAAAAATTTGAAGGACTATTGAGGTTTCGTTTGAATTCAATTTTTGCACTACCTGGCTGAAACCAGCCTATGGGTGCAGATGTGTAGATACAGCCCCGTCGGCCGCAAATTAGTTCCGCTAAATGTGTGATATAAGTTTAAATGATCATTGAGGTTCCATTCGAATTTGGGTTCAGTTTTCACGCCCCCTGGCCGAAACCAGCCTACGCCATTGAGAGAAGCATACCAAAAATACTAAAATTAAGCAGTTAAGCTGTCACGACAACCACAATCTTGAAAATGATGCAACAAATCAAATGTCTAATACAAAAAATATCACAGAAATATATACTAATACTTTTATTACCAAAGGTAGAATGACAAACACAGACATTTTAAAAGAAAATTGATGTATCATTATTATTACTATAAACATTAAAATCATATTAATATATTATCAACTGCATATATTATTATATAATAATGTACTGTAGTACTTTTACACTAAGGCAAATACAAATTCTACAATAGCACACTACTTAGGACAATGTTAACTGCATTTATCATATAATAATCATATTAATGCCATTAATAATATTAAATAATGATATAATATAAAAAATGTATGTACAAAATAAATAGAAACTAGAGATACTATGTTCAATAGAACATGAACCCAGTCATTTTTCAGGATTTGACCCAGATGACCCCTGTGACCTCTGACCTCAAACTGTGAATACCCATTTCTTAGGAGTCTAATGCAATCGGTCCAATTTTTTTGTCACTATGATAATTTTCACCTTAATGACCCTTGTGAATTTTGACCTTTGACCTTGATTGACATTAAGAGCATATTAGAACATATTTACAATGTCCTAATGTAGCCAGGACAAGACTGTGCTATGTTATGGAGGGGGGGGGGGGTTATTCCCCTGCTGCTTGGATCCCCCAAGCCAACTGGTATAGTCACTCACACATTTCAAATTTCTCAGATTGGTAACTATGTTGTGAACACCCTATAAATGGGAGGTGGCACCGGTCCTATTGACCAACTTTTAATAAAATCGGTCCAGTAGTTTGCCACAAAGTAGCCTTTTAAAATGTTGCCAGAAAGAAAGAAGAAACTGCTCAGAAAGAACCGAGTCAGCCTGCTGCTGACTGGGTAAGAAAATGCTCAGAAACTGAACCCAGTCAGCCTGCTGCTGACTGGGTAACAAATGTATTGGTTAATATCTACAATTAAAATGAAAACAAATTTGTTAAAATATTTTTCATATTTATAGCAATTAACACATTAATATAATACAAAATATTACAAATCCATAATTGATACATAATTACATTGATTCTTGATGACATTTTAATTGATTTTCAATGTAAGTATCATCATGTATCTTTGAATGGAAGTACAATTGTTGACAATAATCACACTTATGTGTTTTTTCAATAAGTTGGTAAAATCTATTAAGATTTTCCTTGTCTGCTGTGAGGAGAGGCTCAGACTCATCGCCCATCACATACCCATTCTGCTGCTGATTCTCCGCTATAAACAGTTCCAAAAACTTGTCAACATTCATATCTAAACAATATGTTCTCCTGTTTTGGATCAAGCCTTGAAATATAGTCTTGTAATTGTATAATCTTGAGTCATGTTTTAGATCAGCAACTGATTTATCGAACTTCAGGGCTTTAGCCAATCGCTCTACAAACAATTCTATTTTCCTCATTCCTGTTATCAAGGTATCCGCATCATCTGAACATCTGTCAAATACGTCTAATATGTTTTCTTCACATTTACCTGGACGCTGTTTAGCTAAAAAACAAAACACACTTTATAACAAATTTATAAACTATTGACATTGACACATCAACTTCATATATTTTATTTATCTCTCCTATTTATTGGTTTATGTGACAGGTTATTGACTTGCACATAATAATAGCTTCAACCCCTTCCCCTGGAAATTTGCCTAGCTACTGCACCCACACTTAAGCCCAGCACTGACTGGAGGTGGTATAGTATACAAATATTGACTGCAATGGACAATTGATGAAATCAATTGCCCATGAGGTCGCCACATCACCAAGTGGCTATAGATTTCACCGTTCCCCGAATCTAGAGCAAGTAATATTTGTTTTATATACCTCAAACATAGATTAACTACAAGACTTCAAAAAGTAATGAAAATAGTACACACCAATTAGGCCTAGGTAATCTGGGGCGGATCCATAATTTTTTGAAACGGGTGGAAAAAGATTTTCTGAATAGTTAAGTGGGTAGCGCTTGTAGTAGTGTAGGGTTCCCAGTAAGGGTACGAGGCGAAGCGTTTTTACACATACTCTAAATGCCTACTTTCACGTTCGGGCGTATTTAAATGTATTCTTACTCATGCATGTTAGCACGAAGTTGATGTACGAGATTTCAACAAAATATAACGTGATTTAAACAAAATATAATACCAATACAGGCCTACTTATTATTGTTATTGCTATCAATATTATTATCATCATTGTTATCACTAATTAATACAAAAAAAAATTGATGAAAATTTTTATAAGCTTTTTATTAATCCATCTGTACAAACACAGACCTTTAAGATAAACTAATAACATTCTGGTCCATCAATGAGTAGATACAATTTACATACAGAACAGTAGCCAGGCTTGGTAGGACCGATATAATGGTATAAATGTAAAAGCTTAAGATCCCCTTTTAGAATTTCATAAATAACTGTTATTTCTGGTAACAAAATTAATATGATTTTATATTCAGTACATTTTTCAATAATTATTACTGGTAAAAAAACCTGAAGATTTAAGATTTAATTTTAGATTTATACTACAGAATCTAGCAAATTTTAGAAGGCGAGTTGAATGGCCGAGCGGTTAGCAAGGATGCCGCAACCTACTTTACAGCTATAATATTGGCGCTGGTTCGAACGGCACGCTCACCTATGCTTCTGGTGGTAGAACAACTCTTCTTAGATAAGGACTATAAAATGAGGCCAGTGTACACAATGGCTCGTGTGCACTATAAAGTCCTTCGAGACTGGAGTAGGGGATTCCCCCCCTTGGTGAACTGGTACAGGCAGCTCGTGGTGGTGGATGATGAGATTTGCTGGTACCGGATAGACACGAAGGGACCTTTAGGTGACAAGACAGTCATTTATTGAATTCCTAGTCCATGCTTTGAGCGCTTTGCATAAAACTAGGAGATGGAAGGTCATTTTGGTAGTGCCCATAGATCTTTTGTAAGTTTATATCTAGTTTCGTAAGATTGAGTGGAAGTAGCCCAAATACATGGCTGTAGACGCATGTTCAAAAAACTTTTCACTAAGCACATTCAACAGATGGTCAATGAAAGGTACGAATATTGCAGACCTCCAATATTCCAATGGGCTATCTGCATCTACATTACTACGTAGCGTTAGGTGACAACATCTTCTTGGTATGCCAATGCTCTCCCCTGTTAGTGTGTTCATACATTCCATCTTTTCAAACATCTCTTTAAATTCTCTCTCTGCATTCTTTCTAATATCAGCAAACTCGTCTCTTATCAAAGAAATCTCTTCATAAGTTGTCACAATATCCAATGCCAAACATTGAAGAAGCGTGCTCAAAGCCTTAAGATATCCAGAACAAAATAAGGCCACGTGAAAGGCTGCAATAAATTTTGACGACGTAATATTTGTCAAAATTCCACACAGAACTTTCAGTTTTTTCTTACTGTTACCTTCAATTGCCTTCTCAATACTTTCTTCAAAATGCCTCTGTCTCTTTGGGGAGTATTTGAGAAAAATAGCTGCTTTTTGAATGTCTAAAATTATACAGTGTACTTCTGGTATGTTGCATGCTTTGCAGAGTGCCAGGTTTAGTTGGTGGCTAGTGGAAGGAAAATAAGGGGCTCCTCAAATGCCCGGCCATATTCCCTGCTCCAATTATCCAACTTGCAAAGCAATTCCACAATTTTGTCACAAATTGCTTGGCCTGTTACGTTTTTAGTCATTAAACTTGATTAGTTTCTCCTATACCTTGTTGTCTTTGACGAAATATCACGCTAAGTTGTTCCAAATTGGAAACATCTGTTAATTCATCAGCTTCAATTCCAAAGAAGACAGATCGTCCTATGTCATTTGTAATCTTCATTTAAATGTACCGGTATTCCAAAATACATTCCAGCATATGATATCATTTTGAAAAGTTTTCGAAATATAAGTGGCATTTCTGTGACACGTTTGTAAATGATGACTTAATACATCATCAACTGACTCTATTCTAAGATTCAAGAGGGCCTTGAAATTACCTTGATTTTCGTTGGTAATTAAGTTCTTTCCATCATCCCAATGATGACGAAGCACAACCCCTTGTTGTCCACACAGGATCAGGCACTTGATGATAGAAGAACATTTTCACTTATCCGTTTCTTCATTTCCAGATCGAGAGCTTCATGAATTACTGGCTGTTTTTTGTTCAAAACATCAAGAAAGAAGCTGAATAATCCTTCCGACTTTATATGATAATTGGTATCGCGATGTTTCAAAACATCACTGAGAGCATCTATAGGGAATGTCAATAAGCAGCTTTGCTTGACCATCGCATGGAAAGAGTATGCAGGCAAGACAGTGAAGTCCAATATGCCAGAAAGGGGAATTTCTCTAACCAATCCATCTTGCAGAAGCGTTCGTACGTACCACATTTTCTACTTCTATCTTTGTAAACCCTCGCAGGAAAATCATAGGAAACATTTGGCGTTCTAGATTTAATGATTTTCTCTTTAATATTGCATTCTGGTACTTTATTACAACTAAATCTACAGATTTCATAAGCAAGTGGCTTATTATTATCCGCAATGTACTTGCTTCTGGGTGATCATCTGGCAACTGCTCATCGACTGTAACATTAATATTTACATGATCATGATAACTAAAATACAGAATTATTTCTCTTTGAAAATACTGTATATGAATAAGAACAATATAATAAATCAATGATGATGATGATGATGAATATCACGATGACATCATATTATTATGATGATTATGTTGACAGTGGTGGTGGTGATAATGCTAATAATAACTATGATGATGTAAATAATAATCTGATTATACAGGTACAATATTCCTAGAATTTATAAACACTAGAGTGAAGACCTATCAGATATGGAATATGTATGATAAATCTAGGATGTATATAAATGTGTTTAAAATTACTAACCTGACACTTTCCTGACAAAGAAATTACTTTTCAGCGCTTAGTTCTAGATTGATGAGACATTTTGTGTATTTATTTTGTATATGTATTGGTTTTTTTTGTTGTTTTTTTAATGCATTGAAATTTTTAAAAATGTAGCTGCAAAATGGGGGTGGGGGGAGGTAAATTTTCCCCGTTTGGATCCACCCCTGGCAATTACTTCCTAGGCCTAGACGATCAAAGGGCAAATCTCTCTCGCATATCCTTTACTGTAGGTGCCCCTCATAAATTACATACTGTAGCAACCCGGCCTAGAGATTGCACATTGCGCGGCAGGGCAAAAAAGTACTATCCTATAAGATAATAGTACTTTCTATTATCCGCTTCTTAACCAATCATATACCTAGAATCTATGTATGCGGTATATAATATAGTATCATATTGAGTACAGTACTTACTTTCTTCAGATGTTGTAAATATAGTGCGCTGTCCATGATAAAAAGGCTTTCCGTTGCAAATTGCACCATATGTCAATGTATATGATGTAGACTGTTGCAAGTTTTCAATTGTTAATATGCAATTGTCAGTGGTTGTTGATGTGCCACAGCACATAACCGCTATTAGTTTACAATCAGGTTCCAACTCGTTGAAGACAACAGTTACCTTACTCGATCCATCTTCTGAATCTTTTATGGAAACAACTAAAAAATAACACCCAGAAAACAAGTACGAATTAAAATAGCAAGAAACTGTCTGACAACTTAACTTTTTGTCAGGCTTAATTGAATAATAAAAGAAATAAATATGCTGTAATAGAATAAAATTAATAGCAGCAAACAACAACTAGCAATAAAAATAATGACAATCCATATAGAGACCTTTGATTATATATATTTTTTTGCAATATTAAAAACTACATATAAACCACTGTTGCTACAATATTATACTAACTTTTTGTTTCAACACGGCCAAGATCATATGGGTCCTTTACTGTAACTAGTAGTTTTTGTGTTCTAAACTCCACAAAAACCTGATATTGGTGTCCTGGTATCAGGTCATTAAAGGTGTTCTCTGTAATCCCACTACTGGCATCTATCTTCTGTTCAGAATAGTGGTCACCAGTATTGTATTTACTGCAGGGTTTGTCCGGTTCATTACATTTAACTCCTTTGAGAACTAGCCACACATTATTGCAGGTCAGGTGTTCTTTTGCGTACTGAAGCTTTACTCTCACTGAGTTGTAAGTAATATCAACAAATTCACATTTACCAAATATCTCACTGAGATTTCCTACAAATAAAAATGAATGAATCAATATTAGGAATACACAATCATAAATTTATATTAATATCACACATCATCACCTATTATTATCATCATCCTAATCATCATAATCATCAACATCAGCATAATCATGAAAACAAGAATTGGACTTACTATGTGTTTTTAACTGTAAACTATCTTGTTCCTGGGTGCCATCATTTGAATGGTATGTAAGTTTAAATATAACTACTTCATTCGGAGTCAAGTCAGTGACTATCATGATCTCACTAAAATCTCCTTTCTCAATTGTCTTTGTAGTATGCCCATTCTTATCTTTCCAGGAAATGTCTACTTTTGTTAAGTCATCTTTTTTCGATAATAAATCAGCGAAGCTAAAATCAGCAAAGGTAGCTCCTTTATTTTTAATCAAATCTTTGTCCATGTTTATAAGACACGTGTCAGTAGCTACAAAAGGGGATAAAACAACCGAAGTCAAGCTTGTGGATAGACATTAGAGCCACATCATACAGTACTTGATTCATTTAGTAGTAAAATTGAATCTCGAAAATGAAGTATGTATGAACACTGGCATTCCGGAAGAATGTGTGCTCTCCGCCTTATTATTAACTTTGAATGTACTGTAAGATTGAGTACCACATACAACTATGCAGATCAAGGAATTTGAAATAGTAAGGGCAGGGAGGGTGAAGACCACCTCAGGCCAGCCATGGTTGGAGTGGAGGTACAACAAATAATGTTAATACCAGTGTAAAAATTACCACATTTATAAATGAATGGTAAATTTTTAAAGGAAGAACACTAAAGAGGTTAAAAAAATTTTTAAAAGAATTTCAAGGAGTGAATGTCTGATAAACGAGAGTGTGTAAAAATACATTTCAAAAGCTATTGTTTTTCTTGAGAAGGCTGAACTCTTTTGGTATCAGTAATCATGTACTCCACTCTGTCAGTATGAATGGTCCATGGGTTAGAGAAGACATGCATTTAGAGAGGATAAAGGGGCTACATATGTTTTCTCAAAAAAAAACAAAACAGGGCAGTGGTAGGTAATGGGGTAAGTGGCAAAGGCCCTGATATTGTACAACATCAGATAGGCCTATGAACAACATGTCGTTCTATTTTTAATACTAAAATAATTTGTAATAAATGCCAGTCTTGAATAAGCACCACACTGAAGGCTAAATAAATGTTATACAAGCATGCATTATTTTGTCAATTATGGGTAGTAAATATAAATGACATGAACCATAAATATCGAGATTACTTACAAGAGTGATATGAAGCTGCAAGCTTTTGTTGACTCTTCTTATTGTGTTTAGTGCGACAGTTATAACATATAAAAGCAATGACAAGCACAGTGACAAACACAGTGGCAGGTACCAGAATACCTAAAGCAATATCTATAAGAACAAATAACGAATAGTTTTATATTTCAATAAAATGACAGGAAAGTTATTAATAGTAAAGTACTAGATGCTTTTATAGTAACTTGTACAGGTCTATGATAAATAAAGAGTGGATACTGGATTACTATTAAATAATATTAAATATTTTAAATAACAATATTAACAATTTAAATTATATAGCATAAACTATAATGAATGCTTGAGCTGGTCTTCACATAGATACTCTTGTCCTCCAATACTAGAGGAATAGGTTCAAAGCCTGTGACACTAAGAATTCTCTTCTCACAACTGAATACTCCGCCCTAAACATCCAATAGAATCACTCGCTGTTGGATAAGGCAGAACTATGTTACACCTTGCAAACCCTTCACCTGCCAATAATGACAACATGAGTTTTTTTTTTTGGCCAGTTACACCAAAAATACAAAAATCTCTGGAAAGAAAATGAAATTCTTTTATTCATTTTTATTACTCATAAAATGTTTTTGTGCAATTAGCTTATATAATCCATTATTACTCACCTCTCCTATTATTTTCACTTTTACTTTTACCTCCACTATTTTCTGTGAAAAAATGTTTAAAAAATATAAATACAATAGAGATCACACATAATTTTGTTGTTAGAGCTCTTGCGTTATTAACATACAATTCTTTTCTTCTGGTTTTTCTACAGTATGATCTACCTCCAGGGGGAAACATTGTCTGACAATAAAAGTTGGAGCCAGCTTAGTCAACAGCATGAAATACTAATTAAATAAGTACAGTAGCACCTTGTTTAGACTAAATAAATTTATTGAGTTGTCCAACAGGAAGTCTAATTATTTCCAATGGGTTCACTGGGTCCAAGTCGAAGTCCAGGGTGAAGTTCTGGTTGGGAAAAAAGGTCTAAGCTTAATGCACCTAAATAATTGTTTGATACATTAAAGCTGTCTTAAGATGTTTTAGTTTGTACTTTTGTAATTGTAATTGGGAAATGAATTAATCCCCCTACCCGCTGGGGAAAAAATACCATACCTTGAACAAGAACACTGAAGGAACAATTGTTGACATTCAACGACCTGTCACTGACTTGACAGGTCACGAGGTGAGGACCATTTTCAAGTCTAGACCCTTGAGCCGGACTACACTCAGGCTCCAATATCTCTCCTGAATTATCTCGAACTACATTTTTATAGGTGACATTGACATAATGTTTCCCAGGAATAGCTGACACAGTAACATTTGGACATTCAAGATCTGGAATCTCATTGTCTGTTGAGTTAAACAAGAAAAGTAAAAAGTAGATCTGATGTAAGCAAGACCTCCTGACATTAGAGTGTTTGAAGATGTTCATATATTTTCAGGAGCAAAATAAACAAATTAATTTAATAATATTGTTAAAATATATTTTTATAAATGTAAGAAGGGAAGGTAATTTCAAATATCTGCAATTATTTTCAAAAAGTAAATTTACCTTGGACAAAAACACTGCCAGAACAGCTGTTGTTATTCTGTGACCTGTCATTGACATCACAGATCACGGAGTGCGACCCAATTGACAGTGTAGAGCCTTGTGCCAGGCTACACTTAGGCTCTAGTGTTTCTCCTGAATTATCCCAAACAACAGGTTCATAGGTGACATTGGTATAATTTTTACCAGGAATAGTTGACACATTAACATTTGGACATTCAAGTTTAGGACTCTCATTGTCTGTTGAGTTAAAAAAAGATGAGTAAATGTAGATCTGATGTAATCAAGAGCTCTTAACAAAGTGTTTGAAGATGTTCATATATTAAAAGAGCAAAATGAAGAATTTAAAAATACTGTTAAAATATCTTGTCATAATGTAAGAAGGGACGATAATTTCTAATATCTACAATACACATTAATTTTTATATTATACTATAGATTCCATCATGTACTTATATTTCAAAAATTGTTTTATCACCTCTTTCTAGTTCTTCCAGTTTTTCCTTGTTAACTATATTCTATTGTTCTTTTGTGGTGCGGACTGGTTTCTTTAGTTTTATAGTTATATTGACAAAAGCAAATGACTGAGCTGGATTTAATTTAGATGGTTTTTGAAATTTATTTTACATTCAGTGCTCTATTTTCTTGCTGATTTTCTGGTATATCATCCAACAAAGCCATAACTAGTAAAATTAGGCTTTTTCAACCACCTGTAAGCTTGGAACTCAATGCTGACTCTCCACCTCAAACCACCAAGTGCACTCCTGAAGGCTAGCCACAGGCTGACTTTCTACAGTACATGCAGGATCTTATCAGTATGATTATCTTTACACTTTTTCAATGGACTATATATATTTTATGCCTATTATAATTTCCACAATATGCTGTAGAACACAATATAAAATCATTTTTTCAAAAAGCAAATTTACCTTGGACAAAAACACTGCCAGAACAGCTGTTGTTATTCCACGACCTGTCACTGATATCACAGCTCACAGGGTGAAGTCCAATGAAGAGTCCAGAGCCTTGTGCCAGACTACACTTAGGCTCTAGTATCTCTCCTGAATTATCCCAAACAACAGGTTCATAGGTGACATTGGTATAATTTTGACCAGGAATAGTTGACAGAGTGACATTTGGACATTCAATATTTGGATCTTCATTGTCTGTGGAGTTAAACAAAGATGAGCAAAAAATTGCATTTGATGTAGTAAGAAACAGTTACACCTGTCTCTTATACACATCTAGATGTGTATAAGAGACAGACTATATTCTATTGTTCTTCTGTGGTGCGGACTGGTTTCTTAAATTTTATAGTTACATTGACAAAGGCAAATGACTGAGCTGGTTTTAATTTAGATGGTTTTTGATATTTATTTTACATTCAGTGCTCTATTCTGGTATATCATCCAACAAAGCCATAACTGGTAAAATTAGGCTTTTTCAACCACCTGTAAGCTTGGAACTCATTGCTGACTCTCCACCTCAAATCACCAAGTGCACTCCTGAAGACTAGCCACAGGCTCACTTTCTGCAGTACATGCAGGATCTTAACAGTATGATTATCTTTACACTTTTTCAATGGACTTATATTTTATGCCTATTATATAATATAATATCATTTTTTCAAAAAGCAAATTTATTTACCTTGGACAAAAACACTGCCAGAACAGCTGTTGTTATTCCACGACCTGTCACTGACATCACAGCTCACAGGGTGAAGTCCAATTAAGAGTCCAGAGCCTTGTGTTAGATTACAATTTGGCTCTAGTGTCTCTCCTGAATTATCCCAAACAAAAGGTTCATAGGTGACATTGGTATAATTTTTACCAGGAATAGTTGACAGAGTGACATTTGGACATTCAATATTCGGATCTTCATTGTCTGTGGAATTAAACAAAGATGAGCAAAAAATTGCATTTGATGTAGTAAGAAACAGTTATTAATGTCCATTACATCTTTATATCTTTATACAGTAATAAAAATTGAATTATCCTTTCAATGGC
The DNA here is from genome assembly GCF_011630105.1 of Anneissia japonica. Lineage (NCBI taxonomy): Eukaryota > Metazoa > Echinodermata > Crinoidea > Comatulida > Comatulidae > Anneissia > Anneissia japonica. The sequence continues at coordinate 505,129 of NW_022741166.1, forward strand.
CGAAGTACGCTGTGCATGTTGATAGTGAAAGAAAAATGATCCTAGAGCAGTTTTTTTAAAGAAGCAACAGAAGAACAATGTTCAGGTGTGAATTCCAAAGTGGTACTGCTATAAATAAAGTGAAAATAATTTATGCCTAAAATTTCTAGCCGTTGTGCAGTCACATACGACTCATGGCTGCTGCTGTTTTACAGGTATCAGAGGAGATTTCACACTGTGTACGATAGATTCTGAAACCAATGTCAACAGCAACAGAAGTATATAAAGATTACAGTAATATGTGCAAAAAACTATCTAAATTAAAAACCACCTTTTCTGTGATCCCAAATGAACAATGTCTTATATCTTTATTATTCAATTCAAGACCAATGTTGAGACCATCAAAACCCCGGTCCAAAATGTGGTCTTTAATTGGAGGGAGACCTCCAATAAATAAATGAATATATGAATAAATAAATTACGAGACTGGACTTGTAGTGTATCTAATACTATACCTACCAATAACAGAAACATTAAAATTGCAGTGAAGTATTTTCTGCGTGAAGCCATCTCTAGCTGTGCAGATGACAAGGTGTATTCCAATCTGCATGATTGTCCCTGATGAGTGGGTACATGATTCGTCTTTGATGTCGCCTTTGCTAGTGATATTATACAGAACGGATGTAGAATTCATGCCTTTATCACTGTAAACAATAACTTGGCTAGGACACTGGATGCTTGCTGTAGAAAAATCTGCAAATTAATAATGACAATATCATGATTTACAATAAAGCAAAGAATTATTATTAAATAAAGTAATACAAAATAAATATAGTAGACCCCATGTTTAAGATACCACACATTTTAAGGATGCAAATAAAGTGAAAATATTTTTAGCTCTACGGCAAACCCCTATTAAATGGTCCCCTTTAATAGTAGATTTTTTATTACTTTAAATATCATTTACTCTTTATGATATATACCAAAATACACACATTTGTAAAATATTTGACTACCATTGTATAAATAATTGTTAAGGCCATGTCTTATAGAACCAAATTAATGAAAAACATTAGCACCCATACAGTAGTTAATGTAATGTTTTACTATGTCTAGTAAATGTATATTATTTGTTCTGTGTTGATTCAATATTCATTATTTTTTTAATACATGATATTTTGAATTGAAAATATTAATTTCAATTCAATAATTTTATTTCACTTGCAAGTTCCACAACTTTACACCGGGTACACCAAGTGAAAAGGCCAAAAAGTTACACTTAGAGAATGGACTTGCGAGAAAGAAACCTAATCTCAAATCAAAACTTACTCTAATCTTAAACTATGTGTAAATCCATAGTCATTCACATGAAAATAAAATTCTGTATTTCTATAATTGTAATTTGTGCGTATGTTTTTTACTTATTATTAAGTTTTGTATGGGTCGAACCTCTCTTGTAGGAGTGTTCCTCTGTTATTAAGGAGAGAATTATTAAACCTAATCCTATAAATAAAAACAAAAAATAGCATAGTAAACACTACAAAACATGTTAACCTTTCGAATGTTACCTGAAAGCACATCTATAGCAGAATCGTAAGCAGCTCGGTTGTCAAGAAGTCCACTATCACTTTTGCACACATTCGGAAACTCATAGCATCTATCCTCCTCGTACGTATAATACCAAACCCAAGTTTTGCAATTTACACAACATTTCGGAGTATTGGATATACGGGATATATATGAACTGTAGAAAAAACACAATGCTTACTGTCAACAACTAAAAGTGTTTTTACAAAATTGAGCAATCAATATAATAGTATAATATACAACACACCCAAAGACATGCACACAGACCATTGGGAATTTTATACAGATGGAAGACCCACACTACCTCATCAACACCCTGGGTACAGAATTTTATGGTTATGGCTGGATGGCCTGGAAATGGCACACGGACACATCATGGCATAAAGTCACGACGTCGATCTGCACGCTAAAGACATATGTGTGCAAAGAGCGACAACATTTTAATAGAATTAGTAAGGGAGATTTGCAATGTTAGTACAGTTTGCACATACAGTGACAATGTTAATGCATTAACATTGCATATATAGTAACAATCTTAACACAAAATATTCAAGGAGAGATGCAATGCGACTACAAAAACATATAGAATGACAAAAGGTTAATAGTAGATTTGCAATGTGACTTCAGCTTGGTTTCCATAGAATTGTTCACCCTATCGGCAACAGTCACCGACAGTTGGCGGAAAGTTGAACCTAACCTGGTTTAACTTTGCTGATTGCGTTGCAGACAAACCAGGGTGCATTGCTGGCTGCTCTGATGCAATTGGGAAGGCATTCGTCTGCAACGCAATCGTTAAAGTTCAACCAGGTTCAACCTTCTCGACAACTGTCAGCGGCTGTCTCCGATAGGGTGAGCGATTCTACGGAAACTGAGCTTCACAGTAGCACATAGAGTGAAATTTTTAATATACAAAGACCAGAAGCAGTGGTCAGCTTCAAGGAAATGAAGAGTAAAATAAATTGCATTTGTGTAAAATCACAGTTGGGATAATTTTGAATAAAGGTATTACAGAAAAATATAGTTATTTTATCACATGAAGTAATGGTAATCACTGGGAATAAACCCGTAACACTAGGATATGAAGAAGATCACCACTGACTTATGAAGATGATCACCACTGACTGATATGAAGATGATCACCACTGACTGATATGAAGATGATCACCACTGACTGATTTTTTTCTTGAAATGAAAAATACAACTATTGTGAAAGTGTAGTGCTTACCCATGTTCACAGTCGGAATACACTACCTATTAAAAACAAAAGGATTGGATTACCGGTATATGAATTGATGGACTGGAGGAGATAAAATTGATTGTTAGGATAGACTATGTAGATGTAATGGATTGATGGATTAAAAATATAGGCGTTTAACATCACAGAGTATCAAACCTAGAGCTGGAAAAAGTGTGCAACCATGTGACACCAGCCAGATTTTAGTAGTTTTACTTGCTCCAGGCCACCACTGTTGATAGAATACATATAAGATTTGGGGGTTGGAGGAATTTCAAAAAGACATTTTATAGTCAGAGGAACAAAGGCAGTTAATCTGTGGCTTGCTACCATTGTTAAAATGTAGCATGCTACAAGTGTCTAGACTGTGGCTTTGCTGACAGTATACTGTGTAAAAGCTGTAGTTTGCTATTAACTTGCCAACAGTGCGCTGTGGCGTGCTACCACAGTGTTTAGTCTGTTGTGCTACCAGTCTTCATACTGTATACTTCTACTAGTGTTTGTGCCTTGCAATATCTAAAGCCCTGTCCAGACTACCAAAAAAAAACAAAAAAACATGTGACATGCCTAAATTTGGTCATGATGACATCACATCATGACCATATATGGGCACATCATGACTATATATGGGCATTCAACAGTTTTTTTGTCAAAGAAAATTTGGTAATCTGGACAGAGCTTAATGATTTGTATGGCATACTACCAATGTTAGACTATTGCTTGATAGTATTTCGGTTGAGTGTTAACGTTACTTACTTGGAAAATCAAGGCAAAACAAATCAATCTGTACACGACCATGGCTTCCCCTATAAATGCAACCAATAAAAAATACATTTTGGTCTTGAATGAAATAAATCGAGTCTCAACAGTAATACATAATGCTAGATTCAGTGATCATACAACTAGTAGATGATAGAATATGGTCTAGACTATTGTGTTTAATCGATCAAGATGCTGTCTCTTATACACATCTAGATGTGTATAAGAGACAGATAATATACAACACACCCAAAGACATGCACACAGACCATTGGGAATTTTATACAGATGGAAGACCCACACTACCTCATCAACACCCTGGGTACAGAATTTTATGGTTATGGCTGGATGGCCTGGAAATGGCACACGGACACATCATGGCATAAAGTCACGACGTCGATCTGCACGCTAAAGACATATGTGTGCAAAGAGCGACAACATTTTAATAGAGATTCACCATTGTTATGTTCTGCTTGACTGATCAGACCCAGATGAAGCGATTGCTGAGACAGATTTGGCTTGGCGTATGCAGTACAGTATTAGGATGGGAAAACTAGGTCTATTTTTTTTTTTGTCGGACTGCCTGACGAGCTTTGGCCGATGTGGAAGCCTGATCAGAACAATAGAGGTGGGTTAAGCTCCCTCCACTGGCACCGCCCCCGGTTCGGTTTTTCTGTCACTGTTCTTTTCTTTACTATTTATTATTTAAGTTTTTCATATATTTTGTTTGTTTATTTATCTTTATCAATGCTGTAGCCAGTTATTGGGACAGTTGGGACAGTCCCACATACTTTTGCTAATGGTTCCACAAAGAATGGGTCCACATTTTTTTTAAATGGGTCCAAATTATGCAATTTTATACATAAATTGGGTCTACTTTTTCAAAAATGGGTCCAGTTTTCTCATATTTAGCCTAAAATGGGTAAAATTTTAAGAAACTAGGTCCAGATTTTTCATATTTTTGCGTAAATTGGGTAAACTTTTAAGAAAATTGCTCCAAATTGTTTGAATTGATATTGTCCCACGGTTTGAAAATCATGGCTACGGCATTGCCAGTAGGCCTAGAAATCTGTGCATGCATTTAAAAAATATGGACTAATTTTCATGCAAATTTTGCAGAAATTTAGGCCTTGAGCTACAGTATGTCAAAAGTCCAACTCAGACAGTCATACGATGCTACTCGACAGGAACAGAATTTAGGTTGTGGTGTTTAATATTATTCTAGTTTTCTATATGATGTGACTGCCCCAGACACAGGACTATTGCATTAGTGTTTAACTCAAGTACACAGACCCAATGCGTCAACAAATCGTGTTGGGCTGTGTCATACCTATCTCAGTTGGCTTTTATGCTGCGTTCCAGTGCACCTGTGATCAAAATGAATACAGCCCATCAACATTGGTAATATAACAACATGAACTGCATTCCAAATCTACATGAAAATATGCTAATACATGCAAAAATTATTGTCATTTACATACACCAACTTCAGATGCGCGATAAATTCATAATGTACAGCCTTTCACTCCTACTGTTCTTACTAAATTTAAGAATTATACACATTTCATAATATTAATTCAACCTATATGAAATACATGTTTACAGTTTTGTAGTATAATGGCTTCTATATTGCTAAAATATGACGTAGTTATTTACAGCTTCATCTTAAGTACCGCTTCAAAACCACGACCAGGCAAGTTGTGATTACCGGTTGGCTGAGCACTGGAACACATTTTACGACTTGTGAAGGCATGATCAAGGGTGCACTGGAATGCAGCATAAATATAATGGACTATGCCCTAATTAAGAAATCTGCTCATCTAGTTTCCATGCAAATTTCTGGCAAATTTTATTTAAGTTTTTTGATGAATCCCTGTGCAAATAAAATACATTCCTTTACAGTGTGGTACTATGCACTGAAGTTAAATAGCTTAAAAAACAAAACAAAGGTATTATAATTATAATAGGGTCTAGATCTCTTACTAGTAGGCCACCCCACGCCACCCCCTCCATCCTGCTACTAAGGGTGTAGGACCGTTTCCGCCGCAAACAAGTTCGATTTTACCTCAAAAACCATATTCTTACACAAGCTGTAGCGAAAGCAAGACACAGTTTAACTTTAATTTCCTTAATTACTTTCTGGATGTTAAATACATTACGGTGGTTTCGCGACCGAAACAGTTAGCATCTCATGGGCCTGATTGTATGTCACCCTCCTAATGCCCGGCCTGGGCCAAGACCTAGATCATTGTTGTATATTTGTTGATGTTTGATAATGATGATACCGAAATACATAAAATAAATATTTTTAATTTATAAATGTTAATAATACCTGTATGTTAATTAAATTTAGAACGCAATAATGAATCGGAATGGAAGTGGACCCGCTAGTCCACACTTGCTGACTGTCACTAGGCCTATGCTAGGCTAGCTACACAGTAGTAGGCCTAGCTAGCTAGGCCTAAATAAGTAAGTTGGTCCCCATTGTTTGGAAATGGGCCCGATCGTCTGTCACCCCTAGACAAGACCTAACTAGGGCGTAGGACCTAGACTCATCAAGCAACACATAATCTACAAAACCCACCCTCTAGGCTGGGTCTAACCTAGGCCCTAGGAATATTACAGTACTATGCACTACCTATGCCTAACCACTTCCTTCGGCAGCGGCTATTCACCAAGCTGGTCAGAAACCTATGAAGAAAACTAGGCTCTAGGACAGGCCTAGCCAAGGCAGTAGGTATTCAGCCTTTATTATTTCCTTTTCCCAACCCCTTGTTAGATTATTTTTAAGCTCATTTTCTGTACCTTGTAAGCAGAATTTTGACAATAACAATGATACGACTATTTTCTCCATGATACGACGTACTAACTGCAAGAACTAATAGTACTGTATTTATTTATTTGATAGCTTCCTGATCTTTTGTACACCTTTTTCGGCTGAGGCTATCGGTGTGCGTGTGCTATCAGTGCCAAAAAAAAGCTGCTGTTTTCTATCGGCACTGCCGCAGTGCCAAAAAGCTGCTGTTTTCTATCGGCACTGCCGCAGTGCCAAAAAGCTGCTGTTTTCTATCGGCACTGCCACAGTGCGAAAAAGCTGTTATTTTCTATCGGCATTATTGCCGCAGTGCGAAAAAAGCTCCGATTTTCTATCGGCACTGCCGCAGTGCCAAAACACTGCAGTTTTCTATCGGCACTGCCACTCGAAAAGTTGCTGTTTAATTATCAAATGTATGTTTTTATCTATGACTATGGTATCAATAATTGGTTAGGTCTAGCCTAGCCTATAATATTGTTAACATTATATTATATATGTTTTACAATTATATTATATTTATTTCTAATTATTAAATATATACATAGCATATATCCAGGCCCATACATAAAACAAAAAATAAAACAACAAAAATTTAAAATAAAATAGTAGTAGTAATAATAATAATAATAATATAATAATAACAGTGCTCGAAATGAATAAAAATTGTTTAATTAATGAGATGAATCAGCATATATTAAATCAACTTGCGTCTATGCAAAACCTGGTTTTTTTTTTAAATAAAGGTGTTATCTATTTTATTCAGCTGTTTTAAAAAATAATCTTATAAATTATAAGTTTATTTTCTATGATAATTTTATTCACATAATTCATATTTTCAATGTTAGTATGGTTGATAAATAATACATAAAATAATAATAATAATAATAATAATAATAATAATAATAACAATAATAATGAAGGTGCTCGAATAATGCTTTAATAAAGAATTAATAATACTTCAATAATA
>NW_022741166.1:512599-525267 GCF_011630105.1 Anneissia japonica
GGACATGTTCCTTTTTGCCTAACCAGTCTCATTACGTTTTGAGTGAAATAAAATTATGAATTATACCAGTGTCATCTATCGATAAAAACATCGATTCGATTAATTAACAGCAGCTTTTCGCACTGTGGCAGTACCGATAGAAAACAGCAACTTTTTGGCACTGCGGCAGTGCCGATAGAAAACGGCAGCTTTTTGGCACTGCGGCAGTGCCGATAGAAAACAGCAGCTTTTTTTATATTGGCTTTTTTTGGCACTGCGGCAGTGCCGATAGCCACTACCGCCTTGGCCACGCTGCGGTATAGACATCTTCGATTGATGACAAAAAATGCTGAGCAGCGAAGCGTAACCAACAGAAATAACATAGCGTTTCGGCCATATTTTCGGAGGTCATGTTACTCAAAAAATCATTTATCCTTAACGGGAGGTCGTGTCAACATATTTTTTTCTTTAAAATATTCGCAAAGGATATATCTACGTACCGTATGAATAAAAAAAATAAAAATCTGTTTAGTCTGTCAAAACATAACTGGAAAATAAAAGACTGATTTTGTATAGTGCGTGTTGTTATTATTTCAATTAAGTTTTGACAGACTAAACAAATCTTTTTTGGTACTCATACGGTACTTATATATCCTCTGCGAACATTTTAAAGAAAAAATATGTCGATACGAACCTCCGTTAAGGAGTTATGATTCCTAAAGTAACATGACCTCTGAAAATATGGGCGGTACGCTATATATTCGGTCGAACAGTGTGAAATAATGGCAAAATGTGTGTTCCATTTTCCAGTTTAGTTTTGACAGACTAAACAAATTTTCATTTTTAAAAATTCATGCAGTATGTAGATATATCCTTTGCGAACATTTTAAAGAAAAAATTATGTTTATACGACCCTCCGTTAAGGATTTATGATTTTTTAAGTAACATGACCTACAAAAATATGGTCGAAACGCTATGTTATTTCTATTGGTTACTTTTATTTTTTATTGGTTTTATTTTTAGTGGTTAATATTTGTTGTTATTTTTATTGGTTATTGGTCATTGTTATTTTATATTGGTTATTGGTTCCATACTTATATATGTTTTTTCGCAGACCCAATACGGCAGAATCACTTTAATTAAAAAAAAAACAACTTAACTTTGCGAGGCCCATGCTCTAACATCCACAAATCAACACTGGCCTACGACTTTAATCTACGGAAGCACCTAAGTGCCATTTGACTTGACGACTTGTCAAGATACTTGTAGATTTCTAACTACACGAGCGTTAATTTTTTGTTGCAACACCCCGCACACTTCCTGATACGCCCTGAAACTAAATAAACTGTATCGTATAAATGACACATTGATTAGATGGTAAACCTTACCAATGTCCATCCCAGATTCATTAAATAGGCAGTGGTTAGTGATTAGTAACCCCGGCAAGGGGGACTCTTTTAACTTGCATGGTTTTTTATCAATCCTTTTAAATAAAGAATACCATAATCAACACAATGTTTTCCACGGGGGAGGGGGTGCTATGCTTCCCCGACGAAGGGAATGGACAATGTGGACCCCTTGTCAGGGAGCTTGGACCACTCGTTGGGAATTCCTGGCGCCGCCCCTGTTCGTTCATAAACTTAGAAATGACAAAAAGTATGGATTTTTAAAGCTTGTCCTACCTTGATTTAAAAATACTGCTGCAAACACGATACCGTGACGAAGTGCAGACGCGTACGATGGTACAGTGTGCGGTACAAATGCTGCACGGTAGGCACGCGTCATATGGGCTGTGCCGACTTGAATACATACCTGGTTGACAGGCCATGCAAACTGAAATTATCGAAGTACATAGAACGTTAAATTCTTTTCAATATTTTAAACAAAAATATCTGCAACCCAAACGCAAATATAGGCTTAGTCATTAATGTTTATAACTTTTTAACTTGTATTTCTAAGTTTTATTTTTGCACAGTGTAGAAATAATAAGCAGTGACGCCGTATGTTGATTGTCAGTCTGTGGCACTGACATCGTTGTATATATCCGGACGAGTTATTCCATATTTAATGTAATATTACTTCATTTATCTGTTCATTACGCAATAGTTTATGTCATGAGAACAATCAATCCATTGAATTCAGTACCGTACATGTTAACGTACTCATAGCTCAGTTGAGAACTATACATTAACATATATTAATATATTACCTGCATTACCTAGGCCTATATTAATTGTATTGTATTATAACTATATTAAATATAATTAATAACCATATTAACTATATATTAATATATTCCTGATTGAAAGTAGAATTTTATGTGGGCAAAAATGTACGGTACCGGCATAATGCGCAGTCCTACTTGTTTCGTTATTTATTACATTAAATTCGACTTCTATCGGCTATGGGCTCCAATAAGTATATGTCCCCGAAAATTTTAAGATCCATTGATAAATGGAATCAAATACGAACATCATATAATTGTATTGTAGCCCTATTTTATGTAAAATACGAGAAATAAATTTCAGGAGTATGCGATTGCTGCTGCCCTGCATTATTTACAAGTTCTTGCTCGGAATTTCCCGGCAGAGGCTGAAAATACACAGCGGGAATAATTCCTACCTATGCGTATTATTGTGCTGTGTGCATGAGCAGTATCGCCCCATAAGCAGGAGGGCAAGACGCACATTTTTACACATTTTTGCTTTTTGTCCATTCTATAAAATAATTTGCAATTTAACGCAATTCTGCGACCAAATGAGAAATGATGGTAATTTTTTTTAATTTGAAATAATTAAACTATATTATAGCAACTGCATTATTACTATTGAAATAATTCATCTGGCTTCTTGATGTAATTGAAATACCATCCAATTACATTATTTAACTATAAATACTATGACAAATGGATAAATATAAGAGTGCCCAAATATAAGAACTAATCGTCATGCATAACTCTTTTAACATTGAGGATCCCAGGGAGACGGAAGGTTCAAACCAACTCACACTCATGCTAAATTTTTTGTTTAAAATCCTGACACTGAGTGCAATGCAAAATCTCAAATTAGACCTTAAGGAAAAGATGAAATATAGTTTTTAATGTCAGAGGAGAGCAAATAATTTTAGTAATCCGTATTTAGGGTGGGTAGCATACAACAACGCAGAGCCGATCGAGTGTTTTGCTTAAGGGAAAAAATATATTTTTAAAATGATATATAAGAAAAAGAGACATTCAGGTCAAATAAAACAAACATTTGTGGGATCGGTATTAATATAATATGCTTATATTAATGTCCTACTTACAATGAATGAAAGAAGACGAAATATTGGCCAGTAAATTTATATCCATTCCTTTAGTCAAGAGAATATAATATAGGCCTAGGTTTAAAATACACATGACAATAGACAACCAGATAGGTAATGCAAAATAGCAGTAGCATTAAGACATTAAGAATCGATCCATTATTTGACATGGGTCTATTAGGTATAACTTGTACAATTAATGAGATATTGCAACCAATGGTAATATTAGTCTGCTAGTGATAACTGTACATACATCCACCAAAAAATACTTCATCATTTTAGTGAAAAATATTAGTGGAAAAGTAGCGGGATATAATACGGTACATTACGAATGTGACTTACTGTCTTAAATATGGAATATTCCTGGAATTTCCCAAACTATACGTGTACAGTACAAGACGAATCTTAAAAAAAAGAAGCAGAATGTGTCAGCCTACACGTCGACTACGGAAGCGTCGACAGAACGGTTTTAGATTTTAATAAGTTAAAAAAAATGAAAATTATAAAAATACATCGTGAACCATAATGATCAGTATTCTTGCTTTGCGATCATTATTTGTGATTAATACAAAGTAATGGTACAGCCACGCAGTAGTTCAACGTTTAACGTATCTGGAAATCCCTTTTCGTACATGATTCTAAAAATAAACCAGTTTTAAAGTCGCAGAACTACTAACACTAAACGTAACCCGATAGTAAATCGTTATAGGCCTATTGAATCAATATGTCTACCTCAAGAACCCCTCCTTTGTGACACCCATTTAATTCAGGGGACACACCCCTATCAATGATTAATGATGAATGATGATGAATTTTACTATAAGAGTGTCATTTCCGGCCAGTTAGAGGTACACTATTCATCGCCGGCGGAACGTTTTTCAAAGTGGGAGCCCACTATAGCATTTCTCTCCGATCATACAAAAATCTGCATAGACATATATTTTTTCTGCCAAAAAGTGGGAGCCGCACCCAACCCCCGTTCCGCCGGCCATGTTATTTCCTAAATTTTCGTGCCTGATGTAAGTGAAATAGAACAAAAATGGTCCGATATGGGTAAATTGAACATCAAAAAGTATTCTGTGTACTTCACAAACTGCCAATCGACAATAAAATTAAAGTTTTTCAATTTAAATTTATGCATAGAATCGTTTTCACCAATGTAAAATTGTTTAAGATTGGTCTGGTAAAGTCTGAACTATGCTCTTTCTGTAAAAAGGAAAAAGATCATCTCTTACACACGTTTGTTGAGTGTAGAATCAGTCTTCCTTTGTTGGAAACTACTAAAGAATTTATCTTTAATGAAACTAATACAATAATTAATTTTGACACAAAAAGTATCTGCTTTAGAGAGCCTGATTTACCACCAATTGTTAATTCTTTCATATTGTTCACTAAATATTATATCTATAGCTGTAAATTACAAAATATAATTCCTCATTTCAAGGATCTAAAACTCAGACTATAAAAATATAAAGATGTACTCAGACTCTTGAATTGAATCTCCCTGCTGTATTGTAAACTCAATGGCACGCTCATTATTATTTTTTCTGTTTTGTTATTGCTGTTGTTGGTATTATTGTTGTCATTATTATCAATGACAACAATGATAATAACAATAATAATAATTTGTTTTTCTTGTACAATTGTATTGTATTATATTGTTATGTCTATATTTCATTAAGGCTTTTTATTGTTATTTTTTCTGTTAAATGTTATGAATGTATTATGCCTGAAAGAAATAAATAAAAAAAAGAAGAAAAACATTTTTTTTCGTGCCTCAGCCCCAACCATGGTGGGGCTGAGATGGGTGTGGACTCACGGCTTAAAATAGGTAAAGTAAACTAAGTTTATTTTCACTGGTACATCACACAGATTATTTCTATGATTGCCGGAAATCGCTGATAAAAGATCATGAGAAATTTGTTGGCGCTTCATTATGACTATAATGGTGATATGATGATGATGAATTTTTCTATATAAGAGTGTCATTTTCGGCCATCTAGAGGTACATTTTAAATATAAGGGTGATGTTTCTAGAGGTACATTTTAAATATAAGGGTGATGTTTTGATGATGAATTTTAATACATAAGAGTGTAATTTCTAGAGTACTTCTTCCCCAAAGTTTCCGTCTTACAGAAGAGGATTTGAAAATAAATTAGATGGTTACATTGCATACCGGTACTCTTTGTTTAGTTTTATTCAAAATGTTTTGGTTTAGGAAGCTGATTTCGACATTAAAAAACATAGCCTACATAAAGTCATATTATAGTAGCTCGATGCCTATCAAATAAGTAATAAAAATTCGCCATAATTCGTCAAATATCCGTGGCTTCCAGGGGGCTTCGCCCCCCTGAACCCCCACCGGTGGCTCTAGGCGGCTCCCCAGCCCCAGCCAAGCGTGACTCGATTCGCTCCACTAGCCCCCCCCCCTGTCGGGGCCTTTAGCCCCTCCGTCGAGCAGGTCTTGGCGCCATCACTGTATCCTATACAGCAAAGGATGTAGAGTGCAACAGGTCAAACTTTAAATAACTTGTTCATATTATATCAGAAGATGCAATGAGTGATACTGAAGTAAAATACCTGATAGCGCAAGCAAACAATAAAAACAGAAACATTAATATGGCTAACAACGACTCATAAGAACACCTATGTATGGTCAATTCTATTGTATGCCTGTAAAAGCTGGACAATAAACAATGATATAGCAAGAAGGATTGAGGCATGTGAAACATGGTTTTTAAGGAGAATGTTAAAGGTACGGTAACAGAGGGACAGGAAGTCGAATGTGGAGATTTTCAACAAATGTAAATATCAATGGAGTCTAAAGAGACTACAAATAAAATATCTAGGTCACACAATAAGGAAGGGGAAATAAAACGGTTGACACTATGTGGAAAAATAGAAGGAAGACGAAGTCGTGGTCGTCAACACTTGACATACCGTACCTCTCTGCTATCAATAACACAGAGCTCACCAACAACGATTTCATTCAAACAGCATATAACAGGGAACTCTGGAGGACAATGGTCATCAAACGTCTGCAAACAGACATACAGAAGAAGAACCTTCAGGGTTTTTGTTTTTTGGTTTTTTTGGGGGTTTTTTTTTCGTAGGCTATATGGATCGTACATGTCCTTTTTGATACAATGTTTTACCACTCCGCTGTTATGTTTTTATAACATTTGGCCTCAGTGAATTAAATGTATTCTCGCCTCATCTAAAAAAAAAACCCACACGACAATTTTTTAACAACACAGCACAGCGATTTGACCTAAATTTGTTAGTTGGAGCGAAAATAGGAAAATGGCTAAAACGTTCCATACAATAAATGAAGCAACTCATGTGCAAACCTTTTGAAGGTTTGTTAATTCCTGCCAATTGCTATCATACATTGAAGTTGAAGCCCCAGCCAACACCTTAATTTCCAAACACCAACAGGATTCATTCAGTTTAAGTCTTGATGATACATGCACCCAACCAATTATCAAATTCAAAGGTAAGAATTTGTGGCTTATCTGTATGCCGATATCCTAGGAATATTTCCCAGACTAGTTACTGCATTATATCCGATATAATATACTAGAAGATATACAAAAGTTAGACCTAAAGATTGAAAACTATGTAATGAAATAAGTCCACCTCATACACCCCCATTTTTGGAAGAAGACACATGCAGATAGGAAGTTAGAAACGGACTTTGTATCAATTCTATTATAAATATCATACACAGGAACATAGACAACATATAAGTAAAAAACAAACTTTCATACATCAATCAAAAAGTGAGGTGGTGCTATTTCAATTGCTTTAGGTATAAATTTATAAAAAGTGTTGTTGTATTGTGATTGCACGAAGTATCACGCTTGCGTAAATACTTAAATTGAAGGATCAAAAATCATTAAATCAATTAAATCTTTCATCCTGACATCTAACAGACTCCCGAACTTAACTAGCTGGAGGTTAAGTGATCGATTAACTCCGTCCTGTGCCTGGATACCGAATACGCAGGCCGTGTAGGACGATATTATTATTTTCTTTATGATCGAAGGTAAGTTAAATGAAACAGAACAATCATCTCTTTTTTAGATTATTATATACCAGGGCCACTAAATTTTACAAAGATTAATTTCTTAGTTTTCTAATAATCAACAGACAGACAGAGGTGAATATAAAACCTCCTTGGCGGAGGTAATGTAATGAGCCTATGTCTATAGCTGATTACTAAATAGCTTCCGAATGAATGTGAATTAAAATGGCATAGAAGATTTTAAATACTTTAAGATTATGCAAGGGTTACCTGCAGTATAATCTGGATTATACTAGTCCTCTGGAGGTGAGAATCACTAGGCGTTTCCCAGCCGCTTGGCGGTATAACCAGTCTTCAAAGCGTAAATCCATAACCTTCCCATCCTGCAACTTCCCAGCCGGTTGAGTATAGGCCCATTCAGAGATTCTTCACCTTTACTACTATTAATATTTGCTACCTTTGTTTCTCAATGGATTTGACATCCGGAAACATCTTTGAAGCAAATTAGGCACTACGTTTTGAGTTTTCCCGCATCCTACTAAACACATTATCATGTGCTAATAGGTGCTTTCAATAATGTAATTTGTTTGTAGAACATACTCTTATACTATTAGTCCGGCCTATTTGGTCTCTTCAACCACGAAAACATTCGTTTTTCTTTTCAGAAGCCGTTTAATTGGTGATTATGAATGTAAGTAAACAAACGGAAATACTATTCAGCCTACATATTTTCATCACCACCATCTTTAGCAGAATATCGTACAATTTAATATTAGCAACACTATGTGTTTATAATGATGTTTCGCTATTTGACGGAAGTGTTGAATTTCGTGCGGTTTTTGGAAAGCGATTTCGCGCAGCTTCCTGACCCTGGTTATTTAACTTTTTTGGTCAGAGAGGCTATGAAGTGGTCCACGCTGTTTCAGTCTATAATTAATATATTAAAAAGTAGCCCCTTACATATAAATGACTTATTGGGCCTTTTTTTGGGGTGAATTGAGTAGATTAAACGCCTCAGCCGAATGACGGTGCAAAATTGAAACTTAGGCTATATTTCAGTTAAAGGGAGCACCGATAGGAATTGAACTGGGAACAAAGTTTCATGGAAAGTTTCCACAGTTCAGCACATACACTGGCTAACTAACATTAGTATGACTGAGCTACTGTAAAGTTGCTGTTAACACAGGATCAGTTACGCGCTTATAAAATACTGGTAGGAATTTGTTTAGAGCATTGTGTGGCCTAATATAGGGCCTAAAGGATACTTTCTCTCCCAAACTATGTTTTTTTTTTTATTTACGCAAGTGAATGAAATTCAGGTTGCTCGAGGTTGTATCTCCGATCGAGAAAACACTAACCTAGGGGGTCCGGGGCATGCCCCCGCGAAATTGTTGTGTTCTAGACGCCCGAAAATAACATTTCAGGCGTTCTGGGCTATCATTTTTTTCTTTTCCTTTCTTTTTTTCCTTTTTTCCCTTTTTTAACCTCCAAAAAAGGTGGGGAGGGGCGGGCCGGGCCGTCCCCCAAAAATCCGCCCCTGTGTCTAATGAATCCTTATTTATATTTTAGAATCGACGCAATTTCTTTACTGTGAACCTGTGTGAACTCGTTTGGATTTTACTAATTTCTGCTACTTTTTGCATAAGATGTCTTAGACCAGACTCATCCACGATAAATGATGTAGAAACAACTAGAAAACATCACGGAGTATACAAAGGTAAATCGAATCGTACAAGAAATTACAGTCCGAAAAAAATATTAATATTCGGTGAGTTTAACAAATTAAAAGGGTGGGTTTTATTAAACCCAATGACTAACTGCTTCAAAGGACAGCATACAAAATCTCTTCGAGCTTGTTCAGTGTTTTGCACTCAGTATAAAGAGTCAATATTGTTAACTTTAGGAGGAGCAGAAAAGTATGCTGGAAAAGATGCCATAGTCTTTGGAGTTACACCTAAAACACTTCATAATAACCACGATGAAGCTGCTATGAAACAATTCCCATCAAGTGTTTTGACTGTCTTTTATAGTATGGAATCGCCATACATGGCAAGTAAATGGATCTGGAAACTTCACACTGGAAGATACCACATTACTATGACGTACCACACTGGTTCCAACATAACAATTCCGTATTCGTACTATAAACCATTCACCGAAAAAAAGTTGTCAGAGAAGCAAAACTTTGCCATGGGTAAAACAAGATTGATTGCCTGGATGGGTAGCAATTGTGTAAATCAGACTTTTTGGCCTAGGATGGAGTACATCAAACAGTTGCAAACACATATATCGATTGATATGTATGGAAAATGTGGAAATCTCACATGTCTACCACGACTTTCTGTGAAATGTGTTCATATGATGAAAAAATATAAATTCTATCTATCATTTGAAAATTCTGAGTGCCACGAATACCTGACGGAAAAGTTTTGGACCAACGCCCTAAGGAACAATGTTGTTCCGATAGTATATGGACCTAACAGATCAGATTACCACAAATTTGCGCCACCAAATTCGTATATCCATGTCAGTGATTTCAAAAATGTACAGGAACTAGCTGACTATATTAAACTACTTGATAAGAACGATGACTTGTACAATAAGTATTTTGATTGGATTAAAATGGGGATGACTGTAAATGTATTTCCCCAATTGAAACCTTCATACTTTTGTGAGCTTCTGCCGTTTTTAGGCAAGAACCAATCGCAAGAGCGTAAACCCCTTTCTCAATCCGCATGGTTTAATTCATGTCGGAATCCAATAAAAAACCGATATAAATCCAGCAAATGGATACATTTAAAAAACTGGTCTCCTTGGAGATAAAATATTTTTTCTGTACTAGAAAAGTATACCTATCTGACAATGAGAAATATTAGAGAAAGCAAATCCTTCTCTGATGAAAACATTAAACGTCTCTTAAAACAATCCTTAAAAAGATAGCTCTGCTCAAACTTTAAATCATAATGATAAAATTGTTATACCAGAGAAGAACACACATGGATCAGCCCACATCAATTCACAACTTATAATAATAACTTGTCATAATTTGCTTGCCTATTAAATTTTGATCAGGGATTTGCCCAAAGTGGGGGGGGGGGGGGGGGGGGTGGGGGGGGGGGGGGGGGGGGGGGGGGGTGACGCCATATCTTCGTATCTTCAGATATTCCTATTTTTGTAGACAATAAATATGTTTTTTTGAAAAGCTGTTTCTAAACAATTGAAATAGTAGCACGCACGTTTTTGAAAACTATTTGTTCTTCTCAGCCCTGGCGACAACCTCTGCCTCTGCGCTCGCAATTACTCGTTACTCGTTCAGCTCGGTTATAAGAACTTGTATAAAATCGTTTTCCTCTAGTAGTAGGACTAACAGTCTAAAACCACTCATCCTCAAACGTCCGTCCCATGATAGACAGCATTGTGCGATAGTCGCGTGAGCTCTGGAACAGCGCCTTCAAAGGGGAATTTTTTCTTTTAGACCAATTATTATTAACTGCAATCATAATAACTTTGGTTGAATCGGTAATTATTCCCCCAAATGGCGTCCGACAAAAGCGGCAAAGAGAATACGATGGAGTAAAGTAAATAAAGTTATTATAATGCCCATAGAAACTGCATTCAGGTCTCCGAACGTTCAGGTACAATTTTCGTTTAATCATAGAGAGTAAGAAATGTAAAAATGACATCTGGGTCACTTATTCTTTGCAGAGAGTCAAGTTATTTATGATAAAAGTGAAATACTAATGTGTTATATTATTCCTACACTATTTGAATGCTTTAGTACAGCACACATTTCCTAATAAACAAATCCCCATATGGAACTTTATTAGTAAACGTAATACACGCTCCCGCTGGGAGCCTATATTATGTTGCGGTTTGTCTTCTTGCGAACCACACTTGATCGATGTCGCGCGTGACACAAGCGTGGGTGTCTTATGATTTACCGACAGTGGTTTGCAAATGTTTCTGCCTGTCATTTTCCTTGTATCACGTTTTTTTTGTACGCGAGTGCCCTTTTATGTTTCTAGTGGATTCGTGGGAAAAAGACAACATAAGATAGCTTACAATAATGGTACATTCCATGACCTAGGGTTCCAATTGTATAACAGTACGTTATTAAAACATGTTTTGTTTCTCACTAAAAATATTCTCTGTATTTATTTACACCTACATTGCAGGGGCGGATTTAGAGGGGGGTAAACAGGCTTTAGCCCCCCCCCCCTCTAAAATGTCATAGCAATTTCTTTTTACTGCTTTTTGAAGGTCCAAATTAAAATATTGTTTAAATTTTTCTTCACACACATCACATTTATGGGCTAAACATTTTACAGTAGTTGTTTTTTAGTGATAAAATAAAAATGAAATACGTTTTTTAACCGATCAGCGGACAAAAAACGTAGCTAAGAAAGCTGCTTTTGCCTTGCCTTCATGCTCAAATCTCGAAGCAAAGGTCTCAACGTTTGTATAATACACTCAACTTTTCGTGTCGCGCGAGTCGTTCTTGTCTAGTCTTGCCTTGATTGCTTGCGGTCAGAGGCAGGTATTTAAACGTTTGTATGATACACTAAACATTTCGTGTCGAGAGAGTTGTTCCAGTTTAGTTTTTTCTTGATTGCTTGTCGTCGGATACTACTACTACATTTAAAACATATTTTAAGGGGAATTCTTTTGTCGTCTGAGGTTCTCATTAACATTATCAAATTTTACCTTAGGGACAGTATTTTTTTTTTTTTATTATGGAACTGTTTTCACCCTCTTCATTGTCTTATTCCCCATGGCAACCCTTTCACCAGGATTTTTAAAGAATGGTGAAATTTCCGAAAATGTCCTCAAAATTTTAAGGGTGGTGCACAAAATTCTAAAGGATGGATACAAACAATTGCTATTTTAGTGCATAGCAAGTGACACGCTAAGTCTGTTTATTGACCTTGCATTTGCATTAATATTTTTTTAAAGGCTGGTTCCAATATTTTAAGCATGGCGTATAATTTGCCTTTTTAATGTTTTTATTTAAATTATGTTGTTTCTGTGAATATCCTACGTGAAAAGATATTTTTATCTGCCATTAAAGATCTTAGTTAATCGTTTTCCATATTATTAATTTATTTACATATATTTTTGTCATAATAATGATTTTACTATAAATATTGTTTAACATTTACGGAAATAAACGTTGTTTAATGAATGAATAATTATTCAAATCCACTTACACTTGACAACAACAACTAGGCATCAGTTATTATTTTTAATGGTGTCTACCACATATTTCTTCTTCAATTATATACAGATACTAAATAAAAGCTATTTAAAGTATATTTATTCAGTTTGTTTTCAACGTAGTACTATCAGATTGTTTTGAAA
>NW_022741166.1:527662-542571 GCF_011630105.1 Anneissia japonica
TATATATATATATAAAATATGAGTAACACTCAACTCATAATTTTGGCAAATATTTTTGACTATATCATCAGCCAATGTTTAATTCAATAAGACACTGAATCCTAACATTTGATATAGTCGCCTGGGGGTGCCATCATGATCATGTTTTTCAAAGCTTTGCAGAAATTGACTAGTCAAAACACATTGTCTGAAATATTTGCCCTGCATGATTAAACACAAATTCATCAGTATAATAATTGTGTAGTGTCCCATTGTAATGTAATGTTTTGGGTAAAGCGTTAGTAGGACCTGATATCGAGGGCAGCGTAGGACGGTCAACGTCATTTTACCAAACTAGCTGACTAAAGCATTTGAGAGTTGAAATAACAATACAGTTTGTTGAGTAAATATGACAGTTCGATGAGTTTATTGTTCTTGTGAACATTACAAGTTGTTATAATCAAAAGAACATCAGCTGCAATACAGAATACATGGAATGTAAAACCAAGAATGTGCGTTCTAATGTTTGGTAATCCAACCTAATTCTAATACTTATTACTAAGGTTACCATACAAAATTTAGTATGAAATTATCTATAAATCTACACCAATAATTGTGTTTTACACAGGGCAATACTATACATTTACATATAAAAAAGTTTCAATTGCTTCCAAATTTAACAAGCAGCATTGACATGCTTTATAAGCATCAAGTCACAATTTTACAAGCAACATATGCAAATTAATGTTTTTTAACATCTTCTGATTTCATTTGGCTATAAAACATTTTATTTCTAGTAATTCATGATTTAAAACCATTAGTATAGTTCAGTAATAACTGAAACACAGTACAAAACAATCAACTACTAGATTAATACTAAATTTGTACTAAAAACATATGTCATAATTATACTTTGTTTCAAGGTCTTTGAAATATGCAATGGATGTAATAAAAAACAACCAACACTGTTCTATAAACATGTATACATAAATTTAAAAACACATTACTAATATTGCATGCACGGATCCAGTTGGGAGCACGGGGCACAAAATATTTAAATTTCAATGAATATTAATGTTATGTATTGAAATAAGCGCTACGCACTTATCTATTTTGAAAATTTATTTCCCGTTTGAAAAATTCTGGATCCGCTCCCCCTGCTTTTTAGCAACTACAACTACTGAATATATATACACTGTGAACACTTTTAAAAATCAAAAAGATTTAAAATTCATTGTAGAACAGTGCAGAAAAGAAAGAATACACTGTTATTCTCTAGGAATTACTTACACAAATGAGCCATTCTACCCTTAATTTAGTTACACAAACAACATCCTGAGAATCACTCGGAGATCACAGCAGCAGAGATGCAATAAGCGTCAGCTAAAGCGGTGATAGGCTGGGTTCCAGTCCCTAATTTTGTCCTAATCAGTGAAAACAATTAAAAATAAATCTATTTTGGCACCAAGGGCATTTCCATATTACTTATTTGCATGGTGTTCCATACTATACTTTTTCTGGGATTTGAAATTCCCAATCCAAATTCAACAACATATCAAAAACAGATGCTGGTGGCACTCTTTGAAATTATCTAACATTACAGACATTCAATAAATTAGAGACTTGTGGCAAGTCTAAAGCAGTGGCAGCAGCAACAGCAGCGCAATACATACAAGAACAAATTTATGTAAAACAAGGTTATCCATCACTGAAACACAAAAACAATGGATGTTTTACAATCCTTAGCATTAACAAATTGAGAAAAGTCAATTAACAATTATGTCACTAGTAATACACAAGTCCTTCAGGCAATAAATACAAAATAAATTAACTTTAGGGCAAAAGTTAATCATTACTTAGTTAAGTAAAAGAACTTAGTTAAAGTTGAAATGAAACAAGACATCTGAAGTCCAGCCTTGCCATCATGATTTTTGCGTTTTGAAATCCGATTGTTTAATCGTGTAAGGACATCCAATAGGTGCTCTGTTTTGAATCTTTCACCCAGATTGACAAATAGCTCATTGAACAGCCAAGCACCAACCTCTTTATTACGGTAAGCTTTGTCTCCTGAAAGGTCAGAGATACAGTATTAAAAAAAAAGGTTTTGTATTTATTGCAAATAATGTTTTTACAAGTCGATGACTGACTACTTTTTAGCTATGGAAGCTATGTTTCCATTTGTTGATATAATTCAATATTTGTAATTTTGATAATGTATTTCTATAGTTCTTTATTTTTCAATAATGTTTTTATTTTAAATTGCAATCAATCCTGTAAAGGGCGACCTTGGGTCACTGTTGGACTTCGATGAAATAAAAAAAATAAATAAATAATTAAATAAAAATAATATAATTTTGCTTTCAACATAATATTGCTATTAGAACAAGACACAAATTATAATTACAGACATAATATTATAGAATACACAGCTATAAATATATACTATCAAACATGCAATATTATTATAAATGTAATTTTGGTGTAACAGTAGTATAAAATAGAAAAAATAAATAAATATGGCTATTGACTTCTGTTTTGTGACTAGAGCTTCAATCAAGGTCCCCGGAATAATATCTCAGGTGGAGTTCATAGGAAGAGGTTCTATGGGTTACAACAGCCCATTATTTCGCTTTCAGAACACAACAAGGATAAGCAATCAAAATATATTTATATTTTAATAGTCTTTTCAGGGTCCTGGTTTTAATTCCTGTCATGGTAACAGGATTTTTTCTCACGACCCAAAAACTCCACTCCCTAAACCTCATAATCACATACTAATTTGAGTAAAAATATTTGTGACAATTTACAGCCCAGACGCGTGCAGCTCTGGAAGAAATATATCTAACACCATTCTTTTAGATGTCTTATCATTATTTACAAAATATTTTTATTGGAACACGAATCTACAAAACGTTGGAAGAGGACTTGTCGCACTACAAAAGACACACTGTGAGAATTCATTTATTCAAACTGCATTAGTACAGTACAGTGAAAGGAGCAGCAGAGTACTCAGTATGTAGTAGGTAAGTGGAACGTACAGTACCACTTCAGTGAGTGTGGCTGATACAAACGCGTATACATTCACTAAATATAATGGAATAAAATACATTATAAAATGACCATGTTAATCCTTAAGTCAATATGTGATGAATAGGAATGTCTACACCCATCACAACATTGTAGCATGTATTCTATAACCCATTTTTACCATATTCTTTAATAAACTTGCATTATCAGTCACGTAAATTATTTAACGGTAATCTTAATTTCATTTGCAAAGGTCTTTCTAATATTATAGCAGTATATTATAGACGTAGCAGTATTTTATATTATGCTTTAGAATATTCAATTTGATATATGGTAATACTTGCAGCATTTTGCGGACTAACCTTCGCAGAATGATTATTTTAATGATACTTCTGGGCAGATCCATAGGGGGTGATGGTCGTCGAAATCCAGAGACCCTTCCAACACCACCCTTAACACGTTAGAGTGCTTTTTTAGCTGGCGAAAAAATGTACAGATGTTGGGCGTATATATAGGGGTCAGGTGTCATTTATGAGAATAATTTTCAGGCTAACATTATTGTTGCCTTTTAAGTCTCTGAAAAGATGGGAGGTTAAGAGACAGTAGACAGTTCTCCAAGTCATTTATGCTATTATTTATACAGGGGTTCCCTCCTTTCTGCACCCACCCCAGTATCTCACAGCCTCGCAAAAGGCTGCCTTGCGAGTTAGACTTAGTCTATGTAGAGCATCTTGTGTGTATTATGTTTGTCATGTGAATGGGTATTCCACTTTGAATAGTGACATGTTCACTGCTTGGCAATCCTTGGCCTTTGGCCTAAAACCAGTTAATAAATAAAAAATGTCATTGGACGACAGTGGTCCAAGCCTGTGAAACTTTCCCCCTGACCCCTCACTAACCATCACTCTTTGTACATTTTGGATTGGGGGTGGTGCAGTAATACAGGATCAAATAAATGCTTTAGTTTTTTAAAGCTAGTCTTTAGATCATGAAATTGCAGGTTTTTCTTTGTATTTTGTTTAATATTTTTTTTCTGCTCAAATGAGTACACAATGAACAAATCATAATTCTGTTGAAAAGTGAACATGGAATATTGTTTTATCTAAAATATAGTTGATATTTCACCCTTACCTCTACTGGTATCATGTACAACCACCATGTCGGCATTCCCCGGTATTATCGCAGAATAATATCTCACCGCATCATCAACGTCTACTGGAAAACTGTCATCATCTGACCTGTCTCTGACTGGTTGTAGTTCTGGTATGCTTCTACAGGCTTGGAAAATCAATACCTTCGGCTTACCTAAAGTGCCAAAAAGATTTATAGAAGGAATCAAAGATTGATGAAATGCATATTGTTTCTACAAACAATATTGATGTGACAAATATTGTACCTGTGATATGCATTTCTCCATTCCATCAGAATATTTAATAGTAATACATACCAGAAATGTTTTATTAAGCTC
Organism: Anneissia japonica; assembly: GCF_011630105.1. Classification (NCBI taxonomy): domain Eukaryota; kingdom Metazoa; phylum Echinodermata; class Crinoidea; order Comatulida; family Comatulidae; genus Anneissia; species Anneissia japonica. The sequence goes on from NW_022741166.1 coordinate 532,137, forward strand.
TGTGGTAGTTTTACAATTTTCGCATGATTCAGCACATATAATATATTTGAGGTGTACAATACAAGAAGCGCTACATGATAGACACTATTGTATACTGTAATCTATCTGGTTTGTGCAACGTGAAGCATTACTTAATCTGCAAAAAAATTGTATTTTATAGTATCCTGATGATAAAGAACATTAAACATGTTTAGGTATGTATTTAAAAAATACATCTATAGTAAATCCTGCAGAACATATTCTGTAAGAGCGTAAATTAATAAAATAAATAACAAAAATAAATTACATGCTGTGGCATTCCTTTCTAAAAGCGCTGCTAATTTGAGTGGTGCTTATTGCAACATTTATTGTAATCCAAGATTGTTAGTAAGTTATACAATGAATGGTCAAGGTTGACAAACATGACTGTAGTGTTGTTACTTTTTACTGTAATCTATATTTGAACTGATTTTTCTTTAATATAGTATTACAAATAGTTTTCCTCATAAATTTTAAGGTCACTAAAAATATTTTTATACTTTTAATATTTTTAACGTTAATAATTTTTCTACCTTAACTAAGCTACACTAATGTGTGAGCGTTTTAGTCAGTTGTATAAAAGTGCATGGGGTTAGAATTGCTCTCATACCTATAGGTCTCCGCAGTCTAAAGGTAAAAATTTGCCTTAATAGCGAGAGGTTGCAGGTTTAAATTCTACCAGACACTTTTTTATACAACTGAAAACTTTTCTTTGAAGGTTTATGCTTGATATGTTCCTATCTGAGCACTATAAATACACAAGTCCTTCAGGCAATAAATACAAAATAAATTAACTTTAGGGCAAAAGTTAATCATTACTTAGTTAAGTAAAAGAACTTAGTTAAAGTTGAAATGAAACAAGACATCTGAAGTCTTGTTGTTGTTTATGCAGAAACTTTATAACCCTGCCATAGAGGCTTCATTGGGAATACAAATCATTTTATAGAATTATCGCAAGATGGTTTGCAGTTTACCTTATTGCACCATGATTGATTTAAAAAATATTTTCCAGAGATTTCATCTTGTCGTTCAAATGCTTGACAAGTATGTACTGATCTCTCTCATTTGCAGTGCATCAAGAACTAATGAACTATGTGTGTGCAAAGTTTAGTGAAAGATTAGTTGCCTTTATCAGATATAAATTCCCAATGAAGCCTCAAATTGCCCTGTTGGTTAGGGCAACTGCCACTTCTTTTCACACTTGAAAATTCCCCTTTTCAACATTCAAAATGTATGTATTATCATTACCGCAGGCAAGTTTATATTTTATTTTCATCCTCTATTTGCAATGGTTTTTTTCAATGTAATTTTATTTCATTTCAATTTGTCACAGAAAACTTCATAAATCAACACTATCAGGGATGGATCCAAAGATGTCCGAAAGGTGGGGGAGACTGATAGACAACACTACCCTAGGGGGTCGGGGTATTCCCCGGAAATTTTTGCTTTCTAGACGCCTGGAAATAACCTCTGAGGCATTTTGGGCGATTGGTAATTTCCTTCCTTTTTTACTTTCCAGAAGGGGGCCCGGGAACGCCCACCCCACCTAAATCTGCCCCTGACTATCCTATCAAGATGACCACAAAAATGAAAATTATTTTTTTTTACAAATTAATTATACATAACTTACCAATCATAAAATGTTCAAACTTTGATACTATTTCATCAACTCGAACATATGCGTTGGTCTCTACCAACCGAATTTCTTCCTAAAATTATTTAATAAAGAGGAATATGGTCTTAACACTTAATATGGTCTTAACACTTATTTTCTCGAGCTGTTATTCAATTTCAATCAAAAATAGAACTTCCAAAATGGATAAGCACACAAACATATACAACACAAACAAACAATGAATTAAGTGTTTCACAAAATTTTTAAAATGGCTTGGTAGTACAGTATTAGAATTAATAGTAGTAGTAGTAGTTAGTAATAGTAGTGCTATGCAAACAGGATTGCAGATGTCACACTTTTAAAGGCATATAACAGACGAGCTTCTGGAAACCGGAAGGGTGCAGATTACTTTGTACCCAGCATGCAACACCATACTACAGGTATGTCCATCCTCAAGTAGGTATACATCATTCTTCGAGGAAAGCATTAAAGGCAGTTCCAAGACACATAAGGGAGTTCAACTGCAACTGATCTGAACTACTTGGTCGTAAAACTACTCTGTGCCACCAGGAATCTGCTCACCTCAGCCAAGAGTGTGTGATACCGTCTGTGCAATGGGTATCCCACCTTAATACACATTTCATGCACGCTACCTGTACAAGCACAAACAACCTTATCAAGTCCTATGGTGATGGGCAACTGGTGAATGTGGCAGGTTATGAAATTGGAAGATGCTAACCAGAAGCTTGCACATTGGTGGCATGGGACACTGGTCACTTTGTTGTAGATTAGTAGTATTATGTTTATTAGCGTCTCACCCTTTTACAAAGGCCTGTCAATACTGGCTTATGTCTGGGTGAATCTTCATTAAAAAATAACAATGATCTACTGTTTGTGTGTTGTCATATTCTCGATAGCATTTCGCCCGCCAATGGTGCAGTTTACGCCCAGCTTAGTGTAGACAAGGAATAAATTAAACAATCACAGATTGCTTCGCCATGACGGACAGAAGTTGGGTCTTCACTACATATTGTATAATTTACAAGATAGAAAATAGCACACACTTGAAGCACTTAACTGAAGGCACTAGACTAAGGACTGGGTTGCAGGCTTTCTTTTCATGGAGTATTCTTTAAGGCTTACAAAAATAATTGAAAAACAAAAGGGTAGAGTGTGAAATTTTCTTGTTGAAACATTGATGAAGGTTAAAATAATTCTCATACCAGTGCACTTATCTTAAAAAAACAAGACAATGTACCAGGGCTTGTAGGTTAAAAAACTAAGGGTGGGTGATAACATTGGTAAACTTTAAATAATAAGAGTGGATTTTAAGAACGGAAAAGTTAGTTAATAAGGGTGGGCGGAGGGCCATGAAATTAGCTCTAGACTGGGTGGAAAACTTCCAAGTCTGGGTAGCCCCGCCCACCTCAACTACATCCCTGTGTACATGCATGCAAGAAACTCTGCAAGTTATTTACTGGTTAATTATATAAAAAATAAAAATAATGTAAATCATTATTCAAACAAGGTAAAATAAAATAGAAATAAAGAAAAAAATTGTCAAAAAAGTCAAACAAGGTATAATAAAATAGAAATAAAGAAGAAAATGTGAAAAAAGTTGTACCCTTTTAATTTGGCTAATTATAATGTGTTCTTCATATTCCTGAGTTAAGAATTTATTCTGAATCTGTTATTGTATAGAGTATATTTGTATAGTCACCTCTAACTATCATACCTTACAGTATTAGCTGAAAAAGATCTAAGAAAAAAAAACACCCAAAGGCTTACAGAAATGACAACTGGCTTTTGGGTATCCTTGTGTAATTCAGCCCCACCAGACTCGTTTTTCAATGTGATCCCTTTGCCATGGCTTGAGATGATAAAGAAGAAACTGCTGCTGTTCTCGGCATCCATTTTTACATCATCAATGATTTCCCACAATTCTTCTGGTGTCCGTGTGTCTTCAAAGAATTTAATCGTAAACTCTCTATCTTTAAAGAAACGATGAATGTTTCGTTTGTCTACTAGTACACCTTAAAGATAAAAATTGACTTATACTTAATATTCCATAATTCCTTTCTGACAATTACAAAAACAAACTTGACATATTTTATGCAAAACAAATGCGGAACTTTCAAATATCGTATTTACTAAAACCACTATGCAATTTATCATAAACTCTACAAAATTAAATGCTTTTTTTGCAAATCAAAATCCTCATTATTAAAATTATGAAGAAGGTACACACGTAAGTTATAATATAAATTTGATAATTTGATTGTCTTTGTACTTTTCTCTCAATTGTTGTCATTTGATTGTATTTTACTGTATGTGTTGCTGGGCCCTGGGTGATTGTTTGTTTGTTTGTTTAATTTATTTCTCCACACACATGAACATATTAACATACATAACAAAAGCTTAATAGTAAAACCAACTAAGAATAATAGTACATTACAGAATAAGTGTGTGGAAGGAGGCCAAAATAAGTTTAGAATAAAACTTTAAGCCGTGGCCACCAGTTAAAAATATAACTGATATAAGGTAAGATTAAAGTATTATACAAGGATAAAAGAATGTTCTGCGGAAAGTAATGTTTTAATTTATTCATAACACCAATGTTTCTTCATATAATATTTGTAATACTGTTAAATGGGATAACAGTGTGTTTGTACTGATCAAGCAATCCAGGGTAAAGATGAAATAAATAAAAAATAAATAAGTGTCACTTACCATCTCGAGGACGTTTTGTATGGTCTTTTTCTTTAACAAAGATTGAGATATACACGACATATCCCTTACCAGCAGGATAACAATCGCCTTGGTCTTTGCGAACAGAAATCCCAGGTGTATTGGTTAAACCAGGAGATGTTACATACGGTTCTGCATCCATAGCTAATATTGAATAAATAAAGCATATGAAATTTAATAATAGTAGTCAGTAAGTTTCAAAGGGGGTTCGAATTTTTCACATCATTGGGCCACATTCAACTAAGCCTCGCAAAGATTTATAAAAAATGCCAAATTTCAAATGTCTTGGAGTTAATTTCAACAAGAAAATTCTGGAAAAGGGTGATCTTGAAGCCCCTGGCTAAGGGCTTGATAGCATCATAATAGTGTTAGTGTCGATGTCATAGTCATCATCATCATCTGTCGATGTCATAGTCATCATCCCTATAATCAACACTAAAAATAGTTATGTGATTTGTATCTTTAAAAAGCTTATAACGCTATTAATGGACAGTAGTTAAGTCTCTGTCGTACTGTACTGTTTATTACCAGTGAATGGAGACACTTATTTTTTAAATTTATTTTTTAATCTCTTCTCCCCATGCAATAAAAGTAATATCATTATCAATATCATTACTTTAAATTTGAGAATTTTGAATGTTATTGATTATCCTAGTCAGATGTGTTTGGGCAATTCAACAGAACAGACATTTCATTCAGATAAGGTCATTTATACTCTACACAATGTGAAAGAGAACCCAAGCAATTGGACCTTTGTATGACATTTGCGAATGTTTAGTCCAGTGGGCCAGCGGGATTTGCTCGAGAACACAAAGATGACAAAGTGTGCACTTGTTTTATTTAATAATCCACTCACGACGGCATTTGGCCGCCAACTGCCCAGACAAAGTGGATACTTTAATCTGTTGGTCGATGGTCATATGATGCCTGGCTTAATACAACACCTGCACAAATAATTGAAAAGATCTACAAATCAATACATTCTTGTTTTTGTATAATTGTAACACCTGGGAACAAGATAAATGAAACATTATAAAAAATATTAAACAAATATTTATTAAAGCATTTTCTAGCATAAATTTCAATTTTTAATTTTTTATTTGTTATTTTTTACATGAATGAGAAATTTGTAAATAAAATACATAAATAGATAAGGATTTAATTTGAAGGAAAAAAAATAGATACAATTAAACTTAATTTATTTTTTATATAGAGAACTTAAATGCATTTTTAAAGTATTAAACCCACCCTGATAAGCTTTAACCCCTACTAATATTTCATTACCTTCATCTCTCAATTTTTCTTCATATTGTGTGACTACCGCCACCAGTGAATCATGGGGAATATTTTGTAACTGCTCTTTAAGCAAACTATAATCGCCAATGGTAAAAATTCTTCGCTTCTCTTGAGCAGATAAAACATCTTCCATGGTGTCCATATTTTCAACTTCCCGTGCCCTAAATCCTCCATAATCATCAGTTCTAAGGCGTTTCTTGTATAACTTGACTTCTTTTTCAGTCAAGTCACGACTAATAACGTCCATCAAATCATCATGTATTTTCTTGGCTGCTTTTGCCATGTCTCTGTCTATATGGTTTGTTCAGCTTTATGGTATTCCTTCAAAGTTACGAAAATCACACAATAATATTGTAATATATTTATATAAAAAAAAACTTTTTAAAGAAAATCAAATATAAAACAATGTAACCTTATAGACATTATAATAAACAATAATAATTTAACAATACTGGCAGAAGAGCATAAAATCCCATTGTATAGTAAACTAGTACCAGGCCCAAGATATTTATACTTGTATACAAACTCATACAATACACTATTTTCACAATGACAAATATTGTTATTACCAGAACCTTTGTTTATCCCCTTCAATATCTATTTCTGTGACAGTCTTTTGAAGTGTGTAAAGATCCATTTTATCCCATACATATTCAAAATATTGGGGGGGATGACTCAATGGACCATCCCCCCTTGTCAAATATTGGGGGGATATATCCCCTCCATCCCCCCGGGATCTACGCCTATGGGCTTGATAGCATCATAATATAAGCTCTGTCGATGTCATAGTCATCATCCCTATAATCAACACTAAAAATAGTTATGTGATTTGTATCTTTAAAAAGCTTATAACGCTATTAATGGGCTGGAGAAGTACAGTAGTTAAGTCTCTGTCGTACTGTACTGTTTATTACTAGTGAATGGAGACACTTATTTTTTAAATTTATTTTTTAATCTCTTCTCCCCATGCAATAAAAGTAATATCATTATCAATATCATTACTTTAAACTTGAAAATTATGAATGTTATTGATTATCCTAGTCAGATGTGTTTAGGCAATTTAACAGAACAGACATTTCATTCAGATAAGGTCATTTATACTCTACACAATGTGAAAGAGAACCCAAGCAATTGGACCTTTGTATGACATTTGCGAATGTTTAGTCCAGTGGGCCAGCGGGATTTGCTCGAGAACACAAAGATGACAAAGTGTGCACTTGTTTTTATTGATAATTCACTCACGACGGCATTTGGCCGCCAACTGCCCAGACAAAGTGGATACTTTAATCTGTTGGTCGATGGTCATATGATGCCTGGCTTAATGCAACACCTGCACAAATAATTGAAAAGATCTACAAATCACTTACATTCTTGTTTTTGTATAATTGTAACACCTGGAAACAAGATAAATGAAACATTATAAAAAATATTAAACAAATATTTATTAAAGCATTTTTCTAGCATAAATTTCAATTTTTAATTTTTAATTTGTTATTTTTTACATGAATGAGAAATTTGTAAATAAAATACATAAATAGACAAGGATTTAATTTGAAAAAAAAAAATAGATACAGTTAAACTTAATTTCTTTTTTATATAGAGAACTTAAATGCATTTTTAAAGTATTGGATCCACCCTGATAAGCTTTAACCCCCACTGATATTTCATTACCTTCATCTCTCAGTTTTTCTTCATATTGTGTGACTACCTCCACCAGTGTTGTATGGTTAATTTTTTGTAACTGCTCTTTAAGCATACTATAATCGCCAATAGTAAAAATTCTTCGCTTCTCTTGAGCAGATAAAACATCTTCCATGGTGTCCATATTTTCAACTTCCCGTGCCCTAAATCCTCCATAATCATCAGTTCTAAGGCGTTTCTTGTATAACTTGACTTCTTTTTCAGTCAAGTCACGACTAATAATGTCCATCAAATCATCATGTATTTTCTTGGCTGCTTTTGCCATGTCTCTGTCTATATGGTTTGTTCAGCTTTATGGTTTTCCTTCAAAGTTACAAAAATCACACAATAATATTGTAATATATTTATATAAAAAAAAACTTTTTAAAGAAAATCAAATATAAAACAATATAACCTATAGACATTATAATAAACAATAATAATTTAACAATACTGGCAGAAGAACATAAAATCCCATTGTATAGTAAACTACCAGGCCCAAGATATTTATACTTGTATACAAACTCATACAATACACTATTTTCACAATGACAAATATTGTTATTACCAGAACCTTTGTTCATCCCCTTCAATAACTTTCAATTTAATTTCTGATTCATGTAAAATAACGGAGATGGCAGCATAGCATTTTGTGTTAATTTACATAATACACAAGTTAATGGCATTAAATAGAAATATCAATAGAAAATATATCTTAGAAGAAATTCATCTGGTTATCTCATATTAAAAGTTGTTTTTATTTTTTCCCCTGAATGCTGTAACCATGGCTATAACTCCTTTGTTGACAACCACTGATGCATATCAAGTACAGTACTATGCATCAGTACATTAGCCTGTAAGTAAGTGAAACTGTACACATGCAATGCAATGGCCAAATATAAGCCAAGGGGTTTTAATTTGAACCAGAAAGACATAAGATAACGTTGAAATCGAAGAAGCAGATGACTACCATTCAAAAGTCGATGAGGAGGAGGTGGAAAGTAGGCTTGATAATTTAAACTGGTGCAGTTGTGGCCAATGTCAGCTACCTGTAATGCCTACAAACGATCAAAGAATGCCTGTGTTCTAGGGAAAATGATGTTTTCAGGTCTAAAATAGACGATAGCTCTTATTGTAATTCGAATACAGAGACAATTAAGAGTGCATGCACTAAAACTGAAATTCAGAATTTATTATGGTTATCACCTGATTCTCAGATTCAGGCATAAGCGAACCCACTTGCCCAACGGCCGGGACAAGTGTTTTTTACGTACATGGGTAATGCTTATACAATACTTTATAAAAACTCAGATTCTTGACAACACGCAACATATTTTATTTGTCGGCATACTAAAGAGATATCAAACAGAAAACGGACTACCGTTGTGCACTGCACAGCGTGCTATGTTGACCAAATTTTCGGCAAACACGACTCAAACTTATCATGATATATGGTCATACTCACTACTAAATTTTCGTATTGGTGAAACAAGCTTTTATGTATCATTTATTTTACAGTCCCGACTAAATTAAAAAAGAAAAATATAGGCCTACTCAATGTAAAATTTGTTATTTTCTGCAGTAAAGATTGAAAATGAATCCTTAATTGTTACATGTTTGGCCTGTCACATGGTCTGTTTAAAATATGAATTCGCACTGGTCTAGGCTATAAATACCAGACATATTCAAAAACTCAGGGTGCACAGCCATCATGATTAGTTGAGTTGGATGACATGAGATGTCTGGACTTAAAAGAATAGTATTACTACTTTCGAGGTTCGAGTGCAAATATGAACAGCAGCCATTAGGCAGACTTCAAAGAAAGCCTAGCCTATTTTGTGTGCGCACGTGGGGAATGCAATCTAAAAACACCATTCGTGACTCGACACCCACCTCCGCACCACCATGGTCAGGGTGAAAATTTGAGAAAAAAGTACCATCTAGATCGCTGGAAATCGCACTTCTTATAGTACCATTCATCATCATCACATCACCAGTATAGTTAAAATGAAGCGCCAGCAAATTTGTCATGATCTTTTATCGCGATTTTTGGCAGTCATTGATAGAGATCTAAATAATCGTACCATAGTGGTTATAAATCAATTCATGAAATACTGTAAAGCAGATTTGTTAACATCAAGTTAAATTTTATTAGTCAACAAAATACAGTAGGCCTAGGCCTATATCTCCAGATTCGGAGGACCAAGAGTAGAATTTACACTAGACTAGGGCGAGAGATGAAGATGCATCTGCATAGCCTAGAAAAATTATGTGAGCAAACAACCATAGCCGAACTAAATCTTTGTGATACAGTACTGTACAGTAGCTAATTCAACACTATTCATTTGAAGACAAAATTCCTACTTTTAAACACCTTTATATGCACTCTAGGCCTAAAGTTCAAAATATTTAAATTTTTTTCTTATGTATGGTACCCGTTCCAAACACACCCCTGCTTGGGGTGACGCCCTCGTCTGACGCTATGCGACAAGTTCTTCTTTGTCTCCCATATTGGATGGCCTATTTCATTTTTCTGACTAATGTAAATCCCTGGACTGCGCATGCGTTGTTTATTTCACGTAAATATATCGTTTACTGACTTGTTTATGGTCACGTAGTATATCCCACTTCCCAATATTACAAGCCTATAAACAATGATTCTGCGCATCTTATTTTCCTAGCGATTTTCCATGCAAATTTGAGACAGTATTGGGGGGGGGGGGTGGAATTTCCCCTCGCTGGCGCCACAACTGCCCACCTTTCATCATCATCTTCTGGTACTGTGCATAACCTCTATTAATAGAGTATACTCGCACAAAGCAAAATGGTATGCATCATTGCAGATGTGTTAAAATTTCTCTTTCCCTTATCTTTTTAAAATCAGTGGCTTTGTTGAAGTTATTACTTTAACATTTTTAATTCTTCTTCCTCATTTAAATATTATATAATATGAGTTGCACATAGGATACCACCTGATGAGTGTGGTCAGCTTCGCTGATCATACGAAACAGATTTGTAGTGGGAAATAAAATGATGAAGTAAAAAAAGTTCGCCTCTGTTCTTTATTTTATATATATA
>NW_022741166.1:542739-547119 GCF_011630105.1 Anneissia japonica
TATATATATATATATATAAATTGCAGGGTAGCTATAGTAGAGCTTGACTCTGACTTGAAGATGTCTAAGGTTAGGGAGTCAACTACCTCCTGTGGTACAGAATTCCAGAGACTGATATGTCTGAGAAGAATGATCCTTTCAGTAAATTTGTATGTGTGACTGAGACAGTGAATTTTTGGGTATGACCTCTTGTTGCCGAGTAGCCTGGAATGAGTTGGTTGTTTGGGATGTCAATTATCCTTTTTGTAATCCATGGTACATCCTGCTAGCTTTTGAGACTTTTCTTCGATGTTGTAATGACTCCCACTTTAAGTCTTAATCATAGCAGTAACGCTGCTGTCGCGTAGATAGTCATTCATGACGTACCAGGCTGCCCTACGCCGGATGGATTCAATGGTGGAGTGCTGCCCTTGTTTGTTGAGGGGTCCCAGACACAGCTAGCGTACTCCGCAATGGGTCTCATCAATGTTTGGTAGCAGTTTTGTTTGAAGCTACGAGAGCAGCTACCTTTTCTCCATTTAATCTCCCATTCAGTGACCAGATCTAGCATAATTTTGCTTTTTGGCATAATTTAGACCAGTTTAACATCTAGCATGTACTGGCATGATTTTTTTCAAATTTAGCGTAATTTAGCATAATTTTGTCCCAAGAAGTAAAATATCTCAAACTGTTCTCACAAAAAAAATTTTTTTTTTAAATTGGTCATAATTGAAACCCAACAAAATTGGACACCAGGTCAATTAAAACTATTTCATCCAAAAATCCTTGATCTTGTCAATATCTGTTATTTAGGCTCACATTGGTCAGACACAGGAAAGCGCATTTCCAAGTATCATAAAATAAAAACTTTCCAGCCAAGTGGCCATAGGTGAAAACTATTTTGGATTGGCGAAAAAAATATCAATTGAACAAAAAAATTTTTAAATACTTGACAAAATACAATGTTTTTTTCATCTGAGCTCCATTTTTCACTAACTCCATGCGATGCTTTGTGTCTTTGTATGAGTAGTCTTGCTACAAATGTCATTGTGTGCCTCGCAAGTTATTTTTTATTTGTAATTGTTAATTTAACGCGGCAGATGCAGGGCAGTGGCCGTATGATCTAGACTAATATGAAGGTACCACTAAATATGAGGGCTGATGCGATGTGTGATAGTTGTTGATAGAGCATATCCTAGTACTGTATAGTTAATAATAATTCAATCAGTGATTTCGTGTTATCGTCAAATACGTAAAATACATTTAAATAACGTGTGAAACAATTTAAGAATGCGTAGGTTGCTTTGTTACACGGTGTACGTATTGTTGTAGAGAGAGTAATCTCGCAAACAAGGGCGATGATCCCGACGAGGGGTCAGATTTTCATGACGAAAGCAATGTGGAATGTGGGCTTGATCTAGCTTAGATTAAAAGGTTCCGAAAGTGGTCTGGGGGGGGGAACCCCCAAAAATTTTAACAATTTAGGGGTTTCAAAGGCTTATTAAATCGATTTTAGAGTCTACTAATATGTAGAAAATACATATAATTTTTCCTCTGCTCCCCCGTAAATATCTGGATCTGCCCCGGCAGGACCCTAGTCAGCCCCTTGGTTCGGACTTCACTGTCGAATATGTTGGACCCCATGTCCTGTCAACAAGTTTTGGCTAATGATTTTTAACAATTTTCGTCAAAATCTGGCTAAAGACACCTTCAATTGGCTAAAAAAAAATTGACTTTAGCCAATTGGCAGAACGAAAAAAATTTTTAGAGTGAGCCCAGTCCAGTGAAGGACCACTAATTCCCTCCAAATTACTCAATCTCTCAAAAAGATCTTTGCCTTTTCTCTGGCCACATTTATGGTGGGCTTATTATGATGTCATTAGTCCTTCCATCACTCAACTATTCCACTGCCTATCTCATCACCATCGCCAACTCTCGAGAATGCAGGAAAGTGCATATCCCGCATAGAACATCTGTCACATCTGATCTGTTGACAATGTAAATAAAATTACAATAGAACCCCTATTATAGGGTGACACACTCATGAACTAGATCAGTAGCGGATTCAAGTGGAGATCTCCGCAACCATTACCCCCCCTCCCCCCATTTTTTAAATATATAAATTGTGGAGAAAAAAAGAAAATCATATTCATAAATTTTCTTACCTCACCCCCAACCATGGTGGGGCTGAGGTGGTATAGACCTTCAGGGGCCCCCCCTTTTGGAAAGTAAAGAAAAAAAAAAGAAAAAGAAAGAAAAAAAAAGTTATAAAAAGTTATCACCCAAAAGGCCTTGGAGGTTATTTTTGGGGTCTAGAACACAGAAATTTTGCAGGGACATGCCCCGGACCGCCTAAGGTATTGTTATCTCGATCTGCCCCCTTCCAGGGGCCCCCACCTTTTCGACATATCTGGATCCGCCCCTGACCTACCATTTGTGTAAATCTCTTCCTGCTTCTCCCCTATTTCAAATTCTATCTGCCACTGCAAATCCCCGGAAATGACTTCTTTCAACTTGGGCCCCCCCCTGAGACCCATCCCAGGTCACAGGGATCTCCCCGGCGGGGTAAAACAGAAACAAAAATTCTTTGGGGAGGAAAAAAAACCACTTTTACAGGGTGCGAGACTCGTTTAATGCCTTTCAAGTCGCTAAATTGTCAGAGTTTCCTGCCCAGGGGAGTTCCCCAGGCCCCATGTGAGTGATCTAATACTCACTAACTCCCAACTTTCTCCCATCGGAAAAATCAAAATACCCCACCCTCCTGACCTCTATGTGTATCAGGAGCCTTGAAATGGGGATGGGGTGGGTGGGGAAATTGGAGGTGAAGGTAAATTGGGGCTTGATGATTAGGTAGGAGCGATAACAGAGGTGGCGCCAATGGGGAGGCCGGGGAGGGCCCCCATCGGAAAGAGGTGTTCCCATCCCGCCTGTCTGGGAGAAAAACCACAATTCATCGGGGAGAAAAATATGTATATTTTCTTACATATGGGTAGACTCTTAGTTGATTAAATAAGCCTTTGAAGCCCCCAAATTGTCATATTTTTACCTGGAACATTTTCGAGGTTTTGAGCAGCCACCATCCCAACCCCGTCGGGCAAATCTTGGTGCCACCCATGTGGCGCCAGCTGGCAAAATAGGGTATTTTGAGGTGCGTTTTAACTAGGCCTATGGGATTCTGATTTTCTTTTAATGTCGGAAGGGGACAGTATTTAAGAGGCCCTATTGAAATTTTTAAAATATAGGCCTAGGCCTAGTATAGACCTAGCATAATTTCCCATCAGTCCTACTAGCACAATTTGATTCGCATCGCTGGTCGCACTGCTCTCACTTTCAACCGAGCATTCGGATGCAATAATCAGTTAGGCGTACAGTACTACCTACAGACAGGTAGCCTACCTCTGGGGTGTTTTTTAGGAATACTGTAGTCTAGGCCTAGAAGTACAATCCGTGAGCCGAGCTTAGGTAGGGTAACCTAAAACACCCTGTTCGGCATCAGGTGGTCCTTGGATCCCACTTGACCCAGGCCTAGGCTATACTGTCTCGAATTAAATGTCAATATTTTCTTACCTTTATAGTTAACACGTTTTTATTTGCTTATACAGTAATGGGAAACTGTTGCCTAATTATTTACGTGTAGCCTGGGAATTGTGTAGCTTGCCAACAAAATAACGACTACAACCCTGTATTTAACCTAGCCTAGCTGCTGCCTCGGTCTTCGACTCGGGTGGCGCACTAGCGTGACGTTTTTGTTTGAGTGATCGCACGCGTAGGCCTACTACTGTATGAAACCATAGAAATACTCCTTTTACGCTGCGCAATAAACCACCGCAACCAGCCTCCCAATGAATACGTAGGAGTTTTTAAAAACCAATGATACTTACCAAACTAGTTAGGCTATATGGTGGTAACAAACAATTTACAACAGCAACCATGACAACATGAAAAAACATTACAATTTCACGTAAATTAGATTTTTTTTATGGGATGCCTATAATATATGCCTTTTAATTTATTAGCGTCGTAAATTTTCGGTTTGATTATGCAAATGATTAATTAGCATAGCCTATTCCCACACGTACATTAAATAGCTAAAGTCGTCTTCCTATTACTAATTACCATCTTATTATTCTGAGGCCTAGGCTTATGCCAAGTTTGACCGACTTACCAAACTTTAGTTTCGTGGTAGGCCAGCCTCTTTACTAAGAACATTTTTTAACATTTATCCGGCATTTATCACACGCAAGTCGATATTTGTGAACGATTCTATGTTATGTAGGCCTAGGCCTACAACAATATCTCGGAAGTGACTGTAGACCCTATCTTAAATTACCTGCTTAAGTATTGAAAATTATGCAAATGAATGATTATATGTCTATATAGATGTGAATAAGAGACAGTTGT
>NW_022741166.1:547125-550271 GCF_011630105.1 Anneissia japonica
GATACAAGCAGTGGCGGATCATCACTGTAAAATCTCGCGATGAAGCCCATCTTCATTGAAGCCCTCCTCTTTATTTTTTTAAATTATGCTCGGGCTTCTTTTCAAGATAGCATAGGCTTGTTTTCGCGATAGACAGTACACACTGTAGGCCTACATGAATTTCAAAAACAAAATAAATTGAAACAAACTTGGTTTATACAGTAGTTTTGGTATCTGTATCATGGTTTACCACTCCACGATACAGATTGAGTGGCCTTATTTATTGTTTCACAAAATTTACAGCGTTCATTTTGAAAAGAAGCCCCCTCTTTACTTTGCAAAAAATAGCCTCGAAAAGAGGCCCATCCTAAGTTTAAAAAAATAAATAAATAAAATCGAGGTTTTACGGTATATGCATGTATATAGGCCTATAATGGTGTTATGATTTTTTTTCCTTTTTGATTATTCACATTAACGCCGTTTACGCAACAATGTGATGATATGATTTTGCTTCGATAGGCCAACGAATTTTGCTTCAATATAAATTTTGCTTCGATATGAATTTTGCTTTGATATGAATTTTGCTTCGATACGAATTTTGATTCGATACAAATTTTGCTTCGATGAATAACATTTATAGGCCTATACTGTAGTCTCTAACACATATGGAGGAAAAGCAAAATTCACAAAATAAAAAGTTACTGTACTCTCGCGTTAAAAAGCGCCCGGGTGCCTATATTAAATTACTTATACCTTTTTTGGGTGGGGGAAGGGAGGGGCGTTTATTTAAACTGAGGGGACTTATGAAAAATATATATATGATGGATTTTTAAGGGAGTTCTGTGCTTAATTCGAGGTTGAGGGGTGCTTATCTAAGCGTTTATTTAAATGGGGTTCTTAAGAAAATGTCCACATTCCAAACAAAAGGAAAAATAAGAAAGAGAAAGAAAGAAAATGAAGATGTTAGACGATTTAAAGGATAAGAGGTCATGTGGAAATGGAGAGAAGAGCGGAGGACAGATGCCAGTGGAGGAGTTGGCAGCCAAGGACCTGCCTGACGGCAGAAAACTAAAGACGAAGAAGTGATAATTAATGCAGAGATGATGAACATTGTTACCTGTAATACGGCTGAATTAATCTTTTTTTTTTTCTATTTCTACACCGTAACAAGCGATTGCTAATAGTTCTTTCAGAAACATCAAAATGTTCGGCCAGTTTTTTACGCTTTAGGTCATCAGTAGTATACAAAATGGAGCTCTTCTTCATCTACTTCACATAGTGGGCGACCAGCGGTAGCTATTGTACAGCAAATAAAATATTACAAGTACTTGAAATGTGATTTTTAAAACTAAATTTCTTAAAGAGAGCAACTAGAAAATCTATGTACGCACAATTTCGCCTATTAAGCTCTGGGTTTGATAGGCTTCACATGAGGAAATGCATTCTCCGGGAGGTAAATCATTCCATAAACAAAACTCAAATAGGGCCTTTTTTGATTTTGATGAATAACCTGTCAACAGGGCCTATCTCCAGACCTGAAACCCCCAAAACCATTTCAGTTTTCAGTATTTGCTTTTTGCATTCAAACATGGTTGATTTAGATCTGTTAATCAAAACTACTGCTATAAATAACATACCTTATGGTCAGCGAAAAAAGATTAAAAGTTAAATAGATTTTTAAAAAAAAAGAAGATTTTCATAAGGTAAACTCTGGATCAAGGGAAGAGAAATGTAGCATACTATGCTCTATTTAAATAACTGGAAGTAGAAGACATGAATAACTTTCTTAGAATTGATAAATAATAATATGCTTTGATGATAATTCTTGCAAAGATATCTTCAAGCAATAATAAACGAATAAGAGATACTCTTTTGAGAAAAGAATGTATCCCTGGTGAACGACTATAGCTTTTACACTTGTTGGCAATGGCGATATTCATCGAAGCAAAATTTTATAATAATAATAATAATAATAATAATAATAATAATAATAATAATTATTATTATTATTATTATAATTTAAAAAAAATAATACAGTGACTTGTACCGCGCCTTTTGCCAAGGGATACAAATCGCAAAAAAATGAATAAAAAAGATAACCAATTGGTGATCAACAAAGACACCAGAAATGACAAAAAACAGAAAATTTGGACAGTTAAGTAAGATTTACTTAGGGAACAAATGTTTCTTGAGAAGCCGACGAAAACCAAGATAACAAGAAGCATGCTGTAAGGAAAAATCATATCATGGCATTGTTGCAACATACAATGGTCGATGAACAAAACGCACTGGCCGGGGTAACAAAATGCACGGGGTAATGAAATGTACTGGGAATAAAATGCACCGGGTAGCAAAATACATCGATGAATAAAATGCACCTGGTAATAAAATGCATCGGGGATTTGAAATGCACTGGGTAACAAAATTCACCGGGTAACCAAGAATCAATTAAAAATCCATGAATGCTTTGATATAAACAGAAATTATGCCCTAAAAAATGGCTGCAGTTGGAAGATAACCATGTGAACTGGATGACGAATATTTACGTTTTTGTACAATAAATGGTGGCTTAACAGGGAAGCTGTTAGCTAAACATTTTCTGTGTCGGAAGAACTATAAGTAGTCACTTGTCGTGCCAGAAATGGTTTGTGTTTCTGACTTTATGCAAAATGCTAATAGTGATTTTGCTTTAATGTAAGACATATGACAATGGTTCCAACATGTTAGACATTGCCAATATTGCAGTTTATAATTTCAACTCCTTGTGAATGAGAAATTAAAATGAGAAATCTCCTTTATGCAAACTATAATTCTTCTTCCGGTCTGAAATCATTCTGATTCACTGATTCAAAAACTAATTCAACAGGGTTTTTTTTAAATTTTTTTCACTTTCAAAACTATTATTGTTGAATTCATCCCTCTGATTTAGTTGGCACTATCAACAATGTTTCTGTCTGAATGCCCGATATCTGAATGATATATATTTTATCTCAAAGTATAGGCCTTATGATAAATCACAGGTCACTTTCCAGTATATTGGACATGTGTCAAATTTCCTTAACAATTAAAAGGTAGTTTAAAGTTATGCAACATTCAATATTAAAGTTATTATTATCTCCCTTGTAAAGTATAGTAAGATAATGCCTACTTATAATTATTATCACAAC